>NC_142737.1:18637500-18790000 GCF_051943395.1 Hippocampus bargibanti | reverse complement strand
TAAAGCTCTTCAATTGCAAAAGTAATTGAATTAAAAACATTTGTTATACTTTAATGCTCAGTTCTGGGATACAAAGTTCTCCACAATGGAGTTGATCGTGTCATACAGCAATCTCTTGCAAACAAAAGGCGAAGTGAACTCTATTCATTGCATATTGCAAAAGAAGCTTGATTTAAAGTATACAGTACTGTACAAAAAATTACCCAGTTTATTTTTGGCCTCACGTCATACACATGGACCGCACTTTCACCCGTATGTATGCATGTAGGCGGGATATGTGTGCACTGAACACAGTGCATCCAAGATTAAGAAAAAAAACGAAATGAAGACGGTTGGGAGTAAATAGGTTTGATGGGCCAGAGGATGCCTTGCTTTCCATGACGCGTGGGTCCCCGCTACGAGAAGCACATGATAGCCATATCTTACCAGTTTGCCCTCCCGACTGGCGTCCTTCTTCCAGGTCGCTTGCTGCTGGCCCTCCACGGGTGTCGTGCAGCTGCCGGAGCGCGGCCCGATGAGAGCCGGAGAGAGGGAGCAGAGGGGCGGACTGGGGCTTGGAGGCAGCCCCGAGTCCGGGCTGTCAAGCAGCCCTTCTCGGTTCTTTCCTTTGAGACTTTCATCCATCGCTTGCAAGTGGAGCTGCCCCACCATTTCTGGGGACGATCGCAGGAAAGAAAAGACGCAAAGTCGCACTTAAGGGGGTCCTCTCGTTCGAGACTCTTCGTAGAAAAGTCCTAATCCGCGGTCAGTTTCTTAAAGGGGGGTCTCCTGGAAGAAGACAAGAAGTTAAATTAGATCTGTATTTTTTCCTGAAAAGTTCGGAAGATTAACTCTTACCTGCAGCGGTAAGTAGCCAAGAAAACCGTTTACTAAAATGCTCAACGGTGCAAAAGTGACATGGACATTTAAGCAAACACCAGACGTATCGCTCGTCACAAAATCACAAGGGAGACGTGCGTCTGACGCAGCCTGGAGGAAGGAAAGCTTCTCTGTGAGGCTCGTCACCGCTCCTACTCCGTCACTGGCGTGTGTGCACCGTCATGTGCGCGTGCGTCCAGTGCGATGAAAATCACTTCCACGCGTGGCCAGCAGAGAGAGCTTATTGCAGCATTTTTTTCTCTGTTCAAGTCATCTGCAACGTCATCCCATCCTTCTGGCGCCATAAAAAAAGGTTTTCCCACGCAGTGACGAAATAATTGAGCGCTTGAAAAGGTAATGACATTTTTATTCGTGCAATTTATGCACTCAACTAGATATTTCCAAACTAATGTGCTGTATTTCGGATTAATGCAGAGGGTTGTGTCAGGAAGGGCCTCTGACGTAAAAGCTTGGCCAAAACAAACATGCGGATCAAACCTCTAAAGCTGGAGGACACTGATTTGCTGTGGCGACCCCTTGAAGAGAAAAGCCGAAAGGAAAAGAAGTATTCTTAGAGCACTTGATACACTGCGACAGCACCAAACACAAAAATACAACTTCTTTCCATTTAGCCAAAGAGATCAATCATGGGAGTAGTTAGCGTGTGTGGGGGGGGGCGCGCGAGGCGCGTGCGTGCGTGCGTGTGAGTGTGGTGGGTGGGGCAATGGTTACGGTTACACGTTGCTACCAGATGCCTTTTGAGAACCAGGCGGCAAACTGACGATTGACCTTGTTTATTTCTTTTTTTGCAATTTGCACTTTATTGTTTCACAGGTCCATACAATCAATGAAAAGTAATAAACCACACAGCTCACTTCTACATCTGTTATTACGCTGGAATAGTTCCATTTTAAAATAACCAAAACTAGGCGGGCAATATAAAACATGTAAGGGCAAGTTATGAAATGAAGAAGATTAAATCAACAACAAAAAAAATAAAACAACCAATGCAGTCAAGACAATAATGTAAAAATAACAAACATGCGTCGTTGCAACAATCAAAGCACAGTTTGGAAAGCAAAACATGCAGCTTTCAACAATACAACAGATTAGACCTTTTCACTCTGCTTCGTTTCAAAAGCACACATTATCATCAAACAATTAACGCTAAAGTATTGTATCAATATACTTGGAACTTTTCTTTGTGATTCCAAATTTCAGCTGTTAGCATGTTTTGTCATGATTTGCAAGGTGGTGGTGGACCAGCCACCCCCCAAAAAAGCAGGTAGGAGGGAGGAGCAGGGTATATTGGACAAATTGTATTAAATAAAGTCAGCAGGAAAAAATCTAAAACAACAAAGCCATCAGAAAGGTCCAAAGCAGAAAACAAAACCATGATTAGATGAAACAAACCTGACAAGGTGCAACAAACAATGACACGACATTGAATGGTCGTGCCGGGAGTCCTTTTAACTGCCACTGATTAAAACGACCAACACCTGTGCAACTGCAGGCGGGATCCTACAGCATCACCCGTTGGTCGCAAACCGAAACGTGACAGTTTTACATTTGTCATTGATAGCTGCCAATAAATAAGCTAGTATACTGTAGCTGAGTTTGGTATTCCCGAGAAACAAAAACATGCAATAATTGTTAATAGGTCCTGGAACCATTAATTCAGATATTTTTCGTGTGTGTGTGCTTGTGTGTGTGTGTGTGTGTGCGTGTGTGTGTGTGTGTGTGTGTGTGTGTGTGTGTGTGTGTATTTCAGCAATGGGTGGAGGTGGTTGGGAACACTGCATTTACTGAATGAGTAAAAGTTTCACGCACGCAAGAAAGAATCGAACGCCTGTTGCCGCTTTCCCTCCCATGCTTGGCCTCTCTGTTAGTGCTCCTACAAACAGCAGCTCTGCCAAAAAGGAAATCAGAAGGAAAATAAGAGCCTGCCTGTGTGGAGGCGACTGTGCTTGCTGTGTTTGATTGTGTGTGTGATGGTCCAGCAGCTCTCCATGGTGATGAACACGCGATTGCCAGGAAATCATGCGTGATGTTTGTTCACTTCTCATTACCCGTGTGCCGAATGGCACAGAGCCTTTTACCAGGCTCCCCGTTCCCTCCCATGCATTATTGTTTTTTTTTTTTTTTTGCTTCAGGAAGTGACCGAGAGGGTGTCAGATGTTATTTTAGGGCCATCACATCTACCCTAAAGTGATCAGCATGTTGATCCTGAGGCATTCAGGGAATTGAAGCTGAAATCTGCTACGGATTACCTCAAAGAAACTGGGATACACATGGTGGTGCGTGTTTGTTGGTGTTCCAGTTGCAGTTTCGATGGGAAGGAGCACTAGAATGACGCGTATTAAAATCTGCAGCATCATTATTTTTCTGTATGTGTTTATTTTTTTAAAGGGGCATTGAAACACTTTTGGCATGTCAACCCCTCGGCTTTTTCAATTTGTTCTCATAAAATCTAATCTTTTAATAGTTTTCTCATCCATCTGTCTATCAATCCACTGAAAAAAATCATAATAATAATATTGTATGTTACATTATTCAAGGTGTTGACATAATACGCGTTGTATTTTGTAGGTACCGGTACTATCTTGCACAATTCAATTATTTTAACCATGAAACCAACCCATATTTTTGAATTACCAACATAAATGCATTATGTACAACACAGATGTCAAAGTCAAGGACTGAGGGCCAAATCTGGCCCGCCATATTTTTTTCGGGCCACGAAAGCAAATCAAATCGATGGTGCTTGCTAAAGTCTCAACCAACATTTCAAATTGTTCTATGTAAAGCACCATAACAGTGATTATTCTTGACTTCAAATTTGAAAACTATTTATTCATTAATTAGTTGTCCACTCCGTATGTAATATGTGGAAGGGACCGAACATTGTAATGGTTGGCTCAAATTCATAACGACCCTCGAGAGGAAACCGTAACTACAATGTTGCCTGCAGCAAAAATGAGTGACAGCCCTGATGGACAACATAAGACAAAAAGAACAACATCCACACAATCAACTATTTAAAAGACAACAACACCAAAGCCAATATATTTATTTTTGCAGAAAATGTATTATCTATGAAAGATTGTATACAGTGATACCTCAGTTTACGAACACTTTAGCTCATGAATTTTTCGCATTATGAACATTAAATTTGCGAGAATATTATCTTGGCATACGAACTAGTCTTCGGTGGACGAACCAAACCACACAGCGCCACGGTGACTGCCGGATTAGTTTTATTCACCACCTTTCTTTGAGTGCAGATGTGGTTTGTTATCAAGTGGAGTACTTTTGCTACTATGGGACCAAAAAAGACCCCACCACAGGCTCGTGTTAAGCCTAACACTATACACCTACAATAAAGAAAATTACGATCAAGCAGAAGGAGATCACGGTGCCTGGTGGACTAGTTTTCGTCACCCCTTGGTTTGTTATCGAGTGGACTACGTTTGCTATTATGGGACCGAAAAAGACCCCACCACAGGTGCACAGCCGAAGAGGACACAAAAGAAAATTACGGTCGAGTAGAAGAAGGAGATCAACGAAAAACACGAACGAGGTGTGCGTTTGTGTGACTTAGCGTCCCAGTACCAGTACGCTAAGTCGACCATTGCTACGTGTGGCTAAGGGTCTTTCTGTGTTGTCTAAGCAACGGTCTCAGGCAATAGAAGAGGTTGAAAAACGTCTGTTAATTTGGATTAACAAAAATCAGCTAGCAGGGGACCGTGTGAGTGAGTGTATTATCGCGGAGAAAGCATGGCAACTTCACTCGGATATCATCAAGAGGCAACTACATCAACGACCATCACAAAAGTAAATAAAACGACTTTATTATAAAGTACAGTTTATTTCTTTAAGTACAATACAATAGCACATCTATTATACATAAAGTGAGGTATATTTTGTGTAGTTTTAAGTCTTTAGTAGAAAATTATGTTTTATGGGGACCTGGGATTATTCTTATTTTTAATGGTTTCTTATGGGAAATAAATGTTTGGCAGACAAACCTTTCGCCTTAAACACACTTTCTGGGAACAAATTAAGTTCGTTAACTGATGTGTATTTAAATATAGATTTGCTTTTCATTCAAAGAAATTAGGAGTATTATCACGATTTCCCAATGGCCCCCTTTTTCCACCCAGTTTAATTCTTTAGTTAAACGAGCGTTACTAAAACCTTTGACCTTTTCCATCATGGACTGTGGATGCGATATTGGGGACAAACACTTTTCTCCTGGCCAAGAGTCTGCCTACATGATGTAGGAGTTGATTGAGGGCTTCTGCAACCTGGATTGTGTTCTTGAGCACTTTGAGTCCCGCAATACACATGCTAAGGGAGAAGGACAAGTTGCTGCTGATCATTCATTTTCAGTGCTTCATGTAGGGCGGTCGCACTCAATTTTACTGACACGTTTGTTGTTGGAGATGCACAATCATGAGTTGGGAGTATTTGCAAGCAGAAAGGCGAATGAGACAAGCAGATTATATTTTTCACCCAAAAAGACGTGCTCTTTTGAGGCACACATGTGCTGCCTTTCAATGTAAACAAACCGCAGAGAGGCCAACCGGGGTCTGGCAAGTTAGAGGGTTGTTTTGAGTCGGCAAGGACATCAACTGTGGTTTGCACACACACAAGGTTCTTCTTTAGACTCGCAGGCAATCATTCTCAACATCTCACAGATAGGTGAACAGTCTCCACTTTGCTTTTCACACAATGTACATGTCAACGCTGAACACTTGTTAGCTGACAGCCTCGTCAGGCGCAGGCAGCTCCGCTTTCGGTTTATGAGAATATTTTTGACGGCTCACACTGGGAGGGTCCAGACCTCACAGTTGGTTCTATCATCCAAATTGTTTCTGTGCATCTGGTTTGAATGGATGGAAGACACCTTCCGCCCTGCAAATCCGCAGAAAACACAAGGACCACATGAAAAGGGCTGACTATTTACATTAGATTAGATTACATTAGATTAGCCTTTATTCGTCTCACAGTGGAGACATTTACATTTCACAGCAGCAAAAACAAAACACAGGAGCTGCTGGAAAGGCAGACACTCGCACGGCGCCATCTTGAAGTCAAAAGCAAAAAGAAAACAAAATAACAAATAATGTGACACAACACAAAAGGCAAAAAGAAAACAAAATAACAAATAATGTGACACAACACAAAAGACAAAGTCAGTCTTCAATCTTTAGCACTTTTAACACTCTTTGTAACATGAAGTAGTTTTAGATGAAAGAGGAGAGCCTCCTTTTCACTAGCGGATCAGGGACGTCATGGTGAAATGTGCACGTCTCCTACAAACTTGATGTTGAAAGCAAACACGAAGCTGTAGCATCCATTGATGAAAAGAGATTTTCTCACAGCTCCTGTCCCACAAAAATCCGCTTGAATTCCAATGCCGCGACATTTCCACATATGCATCGGCGCTCTGCGCTGATGCTCCTTTCTTCTCAGTGCAGGCATTTGTTTGACATTACAGCAAACATCACTGCTGATGTTTTCTTTCCCCACAAATATGATAAATTTAGAAATTCATTACAATTATTTTCGACAATTTTGACTCACCATAGTATTTAATTCATTTTTTAACAATTTTTTTCAGTTTGGTGAAAATGAGGAAATATATCATCTACTACTCCAGACAGACAAATCCACGATTAGGACATGCATCATAACAAGACTTTAATATTAAGATTAAGAAGCGCTTTTATGGTGTAGTGCATTTCGAGATCAATGCAAATTATAGAATTCAAAATACTTTTTAAAATAACTTCTGATGTTAGTTTAGCTGGAGAAGAAGCTTTAGTGCAACTCCATTGTGAAAGTGGTAAACATTTTGGTGCTAGGTATTGTGCACCACCCCCACTTTTTTTTATTTTTATTGAACAAGTTGTACAGACAGAAGTCGCAAATACGTCATAATTGACAGATAAAATGTTTTCACTTTTGGCTTTACAGCTACTGTGTCAGCAGGATTACAGAAAAAAACTACTAACCACAAACTTTGTTGAGGAGTAGAGTTTGAGACCAACCAACCAACTATTAAATCTTGCCAATTGCAATAGAGGTAGAGGTCCAGGAACGTTTTTTCCCCTTTTTTGCACGTTTTTTAACTGTGGTCCCTGCATAGGGTGATAAAATATTTCATGTGTTTTGTTGTTTTTCATGTCTTTTAGCCTTTGTGTGGTTATTGGTCTTGGAGGATTATTATTTTTCATTGTGTTGACTTACACCGATTTTAATGGCATATTTAAAATGTGTTAATGATTATGCACAAAGTGGTGACACTCATGCAACTCTTTTGTGGTGTCCGTGCATGTTGTCAACAGGTCCTCAACTATACCCAACGTGCCATTTCACTTCCTCATAGTGTCATGTGAACAATCGATAGTTAAACATGAAAATTGATTTTGTTTAATGTGTAAGCATATGTCCGGCGTTTTTATCTAATGATATGCTTGGCTGCACTGACTTGTTCATTGATTTTTTTTTTACTAAAAAAAAATGTTTGTTTTTTTTCCACATTTGTGGGATGGGTACAGAAATGGGGAGATGGAATGGGAAGCGGTCCCAGATAAGGTTGCCAAAGAGTCAAATCAACAACAATGTTTGGAAGTTTGGAAAGTTTACAAAAATGCTGATTGGTCAACACCATTTTTTCAGCAGGTGCAAATATCTCAATGAAAAAAGTACATCATGCGATTGGCTGGCAACCAATTCAGGATGTCCCCCGCCTCGTGCCCAAAGACAACTGAGATAGGCTCCAGCACCCCCCGTGACCCTAATGAGGAATAAGCGGTACGGAAAATGGATGGATGGATGGAAAAGTACATCAGAAAGCAAGCACCCTTTTGCACCTAAGCAACACACCAAATGACAGGCATTCACTCCACAGTGAAGAAGTGGGGAATGGAAAAAACAACCACTTGTCTCAGCGCCTCAACCCGTAGAAAAGTGTTACAGAGTAGATGAAAATAAATTAAAGATTCAATAAAGTAAAAGAGGGCTAGAAGGGAGGCAAGAATAATATTCGGGAACTCTCACGAGAAGATTGTGGTGAGGAGTAAAACGGGGTACAGCAGTTTCGGCAGTTTTGACAAATAGAACAGGTGGTTAAAGATAGCATTTATTTTTTTTGTCAGTGTGGCCATTCTTGGTGTTCTTTATCGAGTGAACAATTCACACAGTGGTTACCGAGTGGGCGAGGCCGAGCAGAGGAGCAAGCAGATGAATGCAGGAAGAGGTCACAGTGGGGGTATTGGACTGAGAGATAAGAAATGTTTATGGTTGTTGTCCCAGTCATCTCACTTCAAACAGAATGTATTGACATTGGAGGAAATACGGCACCCTGGCTCAGTTCTCAGTGCTTTCAGGAGGTAAACAAGCATCACTCCTAAGTGCATCTTGGCCGATGAATTACTGTACTTTTATTGTGCTAGTCTTAACAATGGCAATGTTTTTTGAATGTATAATACATGACAATGTTTGGGTATGCCAATATAATCACAAATCACAGTGACCTGACTGAAGATGACTGAAAGCAGCGAAGAATGTAGCCCAGGATAATGCTGGTTTCTTCAGATGCTTACCAACTGCGTGTTCTCACTAGAGCTGTAGATCATTTTGTGAATATGATTAATGTGAAAATTACACATCAGGTACCTAAATGGGGAATCCATATTAGTTGCGGTGGAGGAAACAAACATTTTGAGAGGTGATATGAACACAAATGTTGCAACAGTGGAATGAGCCAACATCAAGACTCTGTGTCTGTTTTGTGAGTTTGTGTGTGTGCGTGTTTGTGTGTGTAGGCATATGTGTGTGTGTTTGGGGTTTGTGCGTGAGTGTGTTTGTGTGCCTGTTATGTGTGTGTGTCTGTGTGCTTGTGTGATCGTGTGTGTGTGCTTGTGTGTGTGTGTTTGTCTGTTCATGTCTGTTATGTGTGTGTCTTTGTGTTTGTGTATTTGGGTGATTGTGTGTTTATGCTTGTGTTTGTGTGCTTCTGTGTGTGTGTTTGTTTGTGTGCTTATGTTTGTGTGGTTGTGTGTGGTGTGTTTGTGTTCTGTGCGTATTGTTTGTGTGTCTGTGTCTGTGCTTGTTTTGTGTGTTTATTGTCGTTGTGGTTGTGTGTTTGTGTGTCTGTGTGTGTTTTGTATATTTGCATGTCTTTGTATGTGTGTGTGTGTGTGCGTGTGTGTTTTGTATGTTTGTGTGTCTGTGTGTGTGTGTGTGTGTGTGTGTTTTTTGTATGTTTGTCTGTCTTTGTGTGTGTGTGTGTTTAATAAATACATCTACAGAAATAAAATTCTTATTACTCTTAATTTTACAATATAGTTGTTGTACATAAGTTGTGTTGTATTGTTTTGTCATTTTATGTCAAGTGTTCTGTTGATTGCAGAACGGGCACCCGCAGTGGCTCCTTTCCTGCGATTGAGAGGGAAAAAAAATCATCTGTGCTGTATGTTGCACACAGAGCACCCTCGACAATAAAGTTGACTTAATGAAACTTGAACTTGAAGCGGCATATTATTCAAAACATGAACACAATCTCACACCGCCATATTCAAGATGGCGCCCCCCTGTGTGGCTGCCTCCACAGCAGCTCTTTCCCTTTCTTGTCTACTTTTTCACTTCTTTACTTTTCCGTTTTTTGCTTTGCCTAATCTCGTTCCATAAACCTACGGAGAGGAGATGGGCATCTTTTCTTTTGCTCTTCGCCGTTATTTTTTACTTTTTCATCGCTCCTGTGAACGGGGAATCCACGCGCACGCGGAATCCCATTGTTTACAGTCGAGACCAGCTACTAGCGTGGCGGGCTAATAGCGGACTCGCGGCCGCCGCACCAGACATCCCCGATGAACTGAAGAGGAGGAAAAGAGGATGTCGGGCCGGGAAAGATCGCCGCAAAAGAACGAGGAAATACCGACACGTTCTCCCGTCCGTCATCATGGGGAACGTGAGATCGCTCCCGAATAAAATGGACGAGCTGGCGGCGCTAACGCGGCACCAGAGGGAGTACCGGGAAGCCAGCTTGCTACTCGTCACGGAGACATGGCTTTCGGCAATCACTCCGGACGCCCACTCAGAGTTGGAGGGCTTCCAACTCGTACGAGCGGACAGAAATGAAGGCAGCGGTAAGCAGAAAGGAGGGGGGATTGCTGTATTTGTGAATGACAAATGGTGCAATCCTGGGCACATCACGGTGAAGGAAAAAATTGGCACTCGGGACATCGAGCTGCTAGCCGTTAGCCTCCGGCCGCATTACCTGCCACGGGAATTCTCACACGTCATAGCCGTGACGACGTACATTCCCCCTACGGCAAATGGCGGCGCTGCCTCCGATGCCCTCATATCTGTTGTAAACAAGCTGCAAACCCAGTCCCCCAACGCATTGTTTATCATCTCAGGGGACTTCAATCACATTTCCCTGAAATTCTCCCTCCCAACATTCACACAGTATGTAACTTGTGCCACCAGAGACAATAACATATTGGACCTATTTTATTCAAACGCCAAGGATGCATACAAACCCTCCCCCCTCCCCCCTCTCGGAAGAGCAGACCACAATATGGTTTATCTCCAGCCTGTGTACAAACCCCTTGTGCAGAGGCAACCTGCTGTGACCCGCACGATCAAAAGATGGTCCACAGAAGCTGAAGAAGCTCTGCGGGACTGTTTTGATTCAACCAGGTGGGAGCTCTTTACTGAGATTCATGGGGAGGACATTGACTCACTCACCAACACCATCACAGACTACATTAACTTTTGTGAACAAAACACCGTACCCACCAGGACTGTGCAGTGTTTTGCCAACAACAAACCATGGATTAATCCCGACATAAAAGTCCTCCTGAAGGAGAAGAAAAGGGCTTTTGTGTCGGGCAACAGAGAGGAACTGAAGGCCGTGCAGATCCAACTGAGGAGGAAGATCAGAGAGAGGAAGAAGGCCTACAGGATGAAAATGGACGAGCAGCTGCAAGCCAGAAATGTCGCTGGTGTCTGGAAGGGCCTGAAAAACATCTCAGGCCACAAAAGCCCAGTGACATTGAACGAAAAAGACAAGGACTGGGCAGATGAACTCAACCGCTTTTTCAATCGGTTTGACAAGACGCCAGCCGCCCCCGGCCCACCGTCAACTTCACCTGTAGCTGCACCTGCACCAACTCTCACTGTGGCCTTACCCTCCCTGCCCCCTCTCACGACCAGCTTTCCACAACCAACATCTGCCCTCCCAACCGTTGCCACACCCTCAGCCGCCACTCTGCCTCCTGGTTCCTGCCTGTCTGTCACAACTGCGCAGGTGAGGAACCAACTGAGGAGGATGCAGGTGAGGAAGGCAGCAGGTCCGGATGATATCAGTTCCCGACTCCTCAAGACCTGCTCCGACCAGCTGTGTGTCATTGTCCAGCACTTGTTCAACCTGAGCCTGAAGCTGGGCAGAGTTCCACAGCTGTGGAAAATGTCATGCCTGGTCCCAGTGCCCAAGATTGCCAACCCCAAAGAGCTCAACAGCTACAGACCGGTGGCGCTGACGTCTCACCTGATGAAGACGCTGGAGAGACTTGTCCTCGCCCACCTGCGACCGCTGGCAAGCTCATCGCTGGACCCGCTACAGTTTGCCTACCAGCCCAGCATCGGTATGGAGGATGCCATCATCTACCTCCTCCATACGGCGTTGCTGCACCTGGAGAATGCTGGGAGCACGGTGAGGATCACATTCTTCGATTTCTCCAGTGCCTTCAACACCATCCAGCCAAGTCTACTGGGGGACAAGCTGCGGCATGCCGGAGTCGACCATCACCTCATATCCTGGATTACAGATTACCTCACAAACAGGCCACAGTATGTGAGGGTAAAGAACTATGAGTCGGGCAGGCTTCTCTGCAGCACCGGAGCGCCGCAGGGAACAGTCCTGGCTCCATTCCTCTTCACCCTCTCCACCTTGGACTTCAACTACAACACCCCAACCTGCCACCTTCAGAAGTTCTCTGACGATTCAGCTATTGTCGGCCTCATTACAGAGGGAGACGATAGGGAGTACAGGGGACTGACAAAGGACTTTGTGGACCGGTGCCAGCAGAATCACCTCCAGATCAACACCGGCAAAACCAAGGAGCTGGTGGTGGACTTCTGCAGGAAACAATCGTCACCTGCACCATTGAACATCCAGGGTTCGGACATTGAGAGGGTGACCTCCTACAAGTACCTGGGTGTTACTCTCAACAATAAACTGGACTGGACAACAAACACGAATGCCCTAATCAAAAAGGGACAGAGTCGCCTCTTCCTCCTCAGGAAACTGAGGTCTTTTGGAGTTCAGGGGTCACTCCTAAAGACCTTCTATGACTCTGTGGTGGCATCCGCCATCCACTATGGCATTGTCTGCTGGTCAGGCAGCATCACCACCCGGGACAGAAAAAGACTGGAGCGCTTTGTCAAGCGGGCCAGTTCTGTCGTGGGCTGCTCGCTGGACTCTCTAGAGGAGGTGGGCAACAGACGGACGCTAGCTAAACTAAAAGCTATGACGGACAGCCCCTCCCACCCCCTCCTGCCCATCCTGACAGCTCTGGGTAGCTCCTTTAGCCAGAGACTATTACACCCGCGCTGCAAGAAGGAGAGGTACCGCCGCTCGTTCCTACCGACTGCTGTCAGGCTTCACAATTCCCAATGATCACATGTGAAAAAAAAAAAAAACTGGACACTTGTAAATATGGGTTGTTGCAATATATCTAAATGCATTTCTTGATTCTGCACTATGTACAGTCTTGTTTATAGAACGGTTTTTGCACATCTACATTTGCACAGTATACAGTTGACATTTTTATTTTGTTATGCTTAGAATATCTTGTTTTCTATCCTTTCACTCCCACCCCAACCCCATCCCTCTTCAATTGCTGCTGTGGACTGCAAATTTCCCCATTGCGGGACGAATAAAGGTATTCTGATTCTGATTCTGATTCATACTAATGGAACTCTTTAGTATGGCGGTGTGAGATTGCGCTCTTTTCACTTGTGTCGCAACCAACAGCTATATGCTTCAAACTCTCAAAAAAAAAAGCTCCTTCGGGTAATAGTTTGGCAAGGGTGAAACATCAGTTTACACATTCTCAAGGTAGAACAGTCAAACCAATGGGCTTTACGCTGGCATTTTAATCTCTGATTAATTTTCATCATACAACTGGGGTTGATGTCGAGCTGAAAGATACACCCCACACTGTGTGTTTTCCTGGAAGTCATGTGAAGTTCACCAGTTCATGACTTGACTTCTGCCAGTCTGACAGCACCTCTGAGCATTCCGCCATTAAAGAAGGTTTCCCATGGTGCTTTGTGTTTGCTTCCTTGCCTGCAGGGATGTTATAATGGCAGGCAAAGACCACCCAAGTATGTTTTGCTCAGCATGTCATTGAAGGAATTCAACGTTCTGCTCGGTGTGCATACAAAAGGGGGAAAAATCAGTTTATCTTTATTTTAAATGGTTGTCGAGGAACGTGATAATATTTGCTTATTTTGTATATATTGTATAAAACACCTGAGATTGGCTGGCAGCTGGTCCCCCGCATACTGCCTGATGATGGCTGGTATTGGCTCCAGCACCCCCGCGATCCTAGTGAGGGTAGAACTTCATGGACAATTAACCATATTTGTCATTTGAAGTTGCTGCTCATCAGGAAATAAAAACAAAAGCATACCTGTCAACCTGTACGTTTTTGCCGTACAATGCATGTTTGTTATGCATTTTAAGACGTGTACGACGTACAAGAAAATCTGCACGTAAAAACGCAAATTTGTCCATCCTTGCCCTCAAAACCATAAATGATGAGAATTCATGTATGAACGCCTATGCCATATTTGTCTTTTCAGAAATGCCTCAGTTAGACAATCCCACCAAATCCCGGGTCTGAGGGTGAACTTGTGTCCACTGATCCTGCTAACTGGACTTCACCTCTGACTGACAGAAATTTAGTGGACCGTCAGGGCCTGCAAGGCGTTCTCTGCTGGCCTAAAAATATCTGAATCACACTGATGTTAATTATATTTTGTCCATGAATTCTAATTAAATAATTCCAAATAGTTTTTTAGCTTCCTTTCATTGTTTTCCCCTGTTGTGTTGCTTCCAGACGTGTGTTTTCGTATTTAAGCCTTTAACTAATCACATTTCAGCCATCATTTCTTACCAGAAATTCACCTGGACACCTTCACAATCAGTTCCCCTGGGCCCGAGAGCATAAAAATCAATGTCGACGAGACTGTTGCTTTAACCAATCAGAGTTCGAGTTGGCAACTCAAGGACTGCTGGAAGGTGCTGGAAACGTCCGAGTTTTCGCAAACTATGGCTGCTCACATGATTGGCAAGTAACTAGCCAATCATAGTATCACGAGCCACTAATGCTAAGAGCATACTGACCAGAGCTAGCACACCGTATCTGTACCAAGCTGCATAAGCAAATATATTGTTGTGTTGAGGGAGGAGAAGAAATCGATTTGGTTGCGATATACTGTTAAAGCCATTTTCAAGACGGACTTTTCAAGAATAGATGGACATCATTAAGAAAGGTAGCACAGCTCCGAAGATAGCAAAAATAGCAAATAATATGGCAAATTTATGAGGTTATCATGAATCCAGACGTTCATAATAAAAATTCGAACAGTTTAATGGCAGTATTTCTTTAGTTTCTTCAAGTCACAAGTTATTTACTGACTAACGGCATCCTCTATTGGACGTGTAGTAGATCACACCACATTCAGACATAGCACTACTGAAGGCCGAGCGATGAAATCCACGTCCCGTCACTGCAGAATTTAGACTGCTGGTTTGTGGAAGACCAAGTGAGGTACTGTTTGCTTTTACTACGGATGAGTTAGATGGAAGCATTTGTCATTTATTTAATGATCCCCTTTTTTCTTTCAGTTAAATGTGGTTTTGTATTCAAGTTTTCATTCAAGGAAATTATATATATCTTATAATATACTGGAATGTTGGTGGCAGTGTTTTGGGCTAAGCCCTTTGTTATTTTTTGGAAGAATGAGGGGCGGTTGTTTGTGTGTTTGAGATTGAAGTCTAGACAAGGCATAGTTGGCCCTGGGCACCAATCTAGCCAGGATAGTATCGATGTAGAGGTGGGAGGGGTGGACTGAACTAGAAAAAAACTTGGAGCAGAACCAGACTAGAGGCATGTGGGCGGCAATGCTTTGTTTTTGTGTCGACTGCTAGCCTTATTCTGTCACTGTGGGGACCATACATACCAGTGACGTGCGGTGAGGTTCATGGCTGGTGAGGCACTGACGTCATCAATGACGTCACCGCCCGTCTCTACTTAGTATTTGAACGGTAAATGTGAAAATTCAGCGATTTTGAAAAAAATCCTAAAACGGTGAAGTTAAATGGACAAGACCTTTAAAGTACAAATCACTAAATACATCTAACTGTTTAATTTATTTTTTCATTTGATATTTCCATGACATGATTTCCATGGTGACAGGTGAGGCACTGCCTCACCTGCCTCCACTGACTGCACGTCACTGATACATACTCCATATAGGATGGGGTGGGTGGTTTTGAATCCAGAGCTCAGCTTCTTATGGAGGCGGTATGGCTCAACAGTGCATCCCTACCTCAACTAAACCATTTTAACTTTACTGCAGCCCATCCAGTCTTGTGGCCAAAGGCAGCCCGCGACATGGACTGATAAAATTCTCAATCATTGGGTGACTGAGAATGAGAGTTTGATGGGGAATCGATCCCGGATCAAGTTCAAATTGGACAGTTTCTGAGTGATCAGAAGTCGTTATGTATGTACAGTATGTATAGTATCTATCCAATGTGATAGACGGGCGCCTGTGCCCCCTTGACACTTCAATACCCGCCACTGATCATTTGTAATAATGTACAATAGACACAAAATTACCAAAATGATTGTGCAATAAAGGTATAGAAGCGGCTGTAAATGTATATAAAACCTGAATTTACATTTTTTGCTTTTATCCTCAATAATTTCAAATAAAACAAAATAAGTAAAAAAGAGGTATATAACAACAATACATTTAATTTCTAAGCGCCTTTCAAAACTCTCAAGAGCACTTTACAGTCACGGATAATGTTTTTTTTTTGTGCGGATGAGCAGCGGCAGCCATTCGCGCCAGCGTTCACTCTACCCGGAAGTAACTCAGCAGCAAAGTCATGAAAGGAAAGAAAGAAGTTGAAAAACAAAATACAGGAGCTGCTGGCCATTCATTCTTGCTGTACCCTCTTTGTGACATGAAGCAATTCTAGATGAAAGAGAAGAGGAGTATAGCATCCTTTTCAGCAGTGGATCAGGGGCGTTATTGTGCAATATGCATGTCTACTACAAGTAAATGTTGAAAGGTTTCAGTTTGGTTCTTTCATGCAGAGAAACATCCGCCAGCAGCCTCGTCCTCACCACTGAGACTGCTGCTGGGGTTGGGACAGATGTAAAGAGAGAAGTCCCATCGTATGATGCCAAAGTTTCCTCAGGTTCCAATATGAGGTCTTTGATCCTCTCTACAAACCCTGTGGTGTTCTCTACGTGGTATTCTGTGTTACCAACCAACGGAGCTAAAATAGTTTTTAAATATTTGGCTACATTGTATGTAGAGGAGTCAATGCTACAAACAATGGGTCGGAGGGGGAACCCTTCTTTATGTATTTTTGGCAGGCCATAGATACATGGCGTGGCCTCTCCCGGGTATAATCTAAAATACATCTGTTTATCTATATGTTTTCCTTTCTCTAGCTTTTGGAGACAGTCAATCATTTCTTTCTTGTATCTATTGGAAGGGTCCCTTTTTAGTTGCTCATACGTGTTAGAATCACTGATTAACCTATTTATTTTGTCTTCATAATCCAATGTGTTGAGCAGCACTGTGCATCTGCCCTTGTCTGCTGGCAAAATAGTAATATTTTTGTCTTTTTGTAGAGTAGTTAACGCCTTTCTCTCTTCTAATGTTATGTTGGACGGAGGAAGTTTGGCACTACTGAGAAGAGCTGATATTTTAATGCGTAGATCATCTGCCTCTGCATACGAAAGTTTGTTATTTTTAATAGCCGATTCAGTAGCTGTGATATAATCTATTGTAGGTATAGTTTTAGGAGTCACTGAGAAATTTAAACCTTTGGTAAGTACTGCCTTTTCTGTCTCTGAGAGATCTCTGTCTGACAAATTTTTGATCCAATTCTCCCTTGCAAACTGTTCATACCTAATTTTACGCGTGTTTACCAGTAGCTGAGATTGTTTCAGTAAAAGTAATTTTTGAAATTTACCCTTTTGTCTCTCTTTGGTTTTGCTGTGGTGCCTCATATAACCGGATTTAGTAAATTCACACACTTCCTGATAGATTTTGTGGGTAAGATTAGTTTGTAATCGCTGATAATAAGTTTCTATTTCTGACTGTTTGTTTTTTATCTCTATGTTAAGTCTCCTAATTCGCAAATTTAGAATTTTCCTAGTATAATTTTGTTGCATTTTGTCGGCTAAGTATCCGGGTTCCAGGGGTGCTTGCTTCAAGCATTTAGGAATTAACCGGCTCTGTCTACATCTAAGATTGAATCTGAGGTGGTTCTTTAAATCAGCTAATTTAAAGGTGGCCTTTTCTAAGTTACGTACCAGCAGAAGGATGTCTCTCCCAAAGTTGGCAGCAATACGTCTGTGTAAGCTCTCAGTCGTACAGGAGTGGTCCATCGATGAGAAGGTTTCTTCAGCCGTCATCTGTACAAAAGTGAAGGTTTCGGACGTTTCGCCTCCTATCCAGGAGACTTCGTCAGCGAACTAAAGTCTGACTGGTCGTATCGGCCCCATTTATATATCCCTAATGTCCAGACCTAGTGGTGCCGGACACAGCTATGATAGGTCCCTACTCTCAGGTTGGGGGGGGCGCGGGACCCCCCCCTGTGGCCCCACTGATTGTTCCTACATTCCTGACTAACGATTGGCCTATTACCCCCACTCCCCCCGGTATCACCTCATCAGCATAACGACCCTCATCAGCATTGCGAAAGTTGCCTAACCTGTTTTGCCTGAGCAGGCTATTGTATGAACGATCCAAATTGAACCTCACACCACCAGACCGGTTTAATGAAGGATTTTGTTGTTTTATAAGAATCGCCTCTTTTACCCCCCTTTCAAACCATCTATGTTCTTTCGCTAAGATTTTAACCTCATTGTCGTCAAATGAGTGGTTAGTAGCTTTTAGGTGCAAATGTACTGCCGATTGAGGCCCACTAGTATTATCCCTGCGATGTTGATAAAGTCTTTTTTTGAGAATTTGTTGAGTCTCCCCAATGTACTGCTCTTTACAATTTTCATTCTTACAATGTATGGAATAAACTACATTACTTTGTTTTTCATTTGGTAGCCTATCTTTTGGATGCACTAATTTTTGCCTTAACGTGTCTATCGGTTTGAAATAAGTAGGAATTTTATGTTGCCAAAGGACTCTTTGTAATTTTTCAGAAACTCCTGCAATGTACGGTACTGCTACTCCTCTCCTTTTAGAATCTTGAGAATTATTGGTTTCGTTCGCTATTCTTTCTTTCTGACATTTGTTGAATGACCACTGAGGGTACCCACAGTTAGTGAGTGCTCTCCTGATATGTTTTGACTCCTTTTCTCTACCTTCAGTGCTAGTTGGTATTAGTTTAGCCCTATGCTGGAGGGTTCTGATAACTCCTAGTTTATGTTGTAAAGGGTGGTTAGAGTCAAAAAGTAAGTATTGGTCAGTGTGCGTAGCCTTCCTAAAGACTTCTGTTTTTAGCGCTCTGTCCTCTTTTATAATTACTTTACAATCCAAGAAGGCTAGTTGGTTCTCTTGAATGTCCTCACGAGTAAATTTAATGTTGAAGTCTACAGAGTTGAGATGATCTGTGAAGGATTGAATTTCTTGTTTCTTAATTATGACAAAAGTATCGTCCACATATCTAAACCAGTGTCTAGGTTTTGTCCCTGGGAAGGATGTGAGGGCCTGTTTCTCCATCTCTTCCATGTAAAGATTAGCCACTATGGGTGAAACTGGTGAGCCCATAGCACAACCATGGATTTGTTTATAAAATTTTTCCCGAAATTGAAAATACGTAGTATTAAGGCAGATTTCTAATAATTGGCAGATGTGATCCGGTTTCAGTTTGGTTCTTTCATGCAGAGAAACATCCGCCAGCAGCCTCGTCCTCACCACTGAGACTGCTGCTGGGGTTGGGACAGATGTAAAGAGAGAAGTCACATCGTATGATGCCAAAGTTTCCTCAGGTTCCAATATGAGGTCTTTGATCCTCTCTACAAACCCTGTGGTGTTCTCTACGTGGTATTCTGTGTTACCAACCAACGGAGCTAAAATAGTTTTTAAATATTTGGCTACATTGTATGTAGAGGAGTCAATGCTACAAACAATGGGTCGGAGGGGGAACCCTTCTTTATGTATTTTTGGCAGGCCATAGATACATGGCGTGGCCTCTCCCGGGTATAATCTAAAATACATCTGTTTATCTATATGTTTTCCTTTCTCTAGCTTTTGGAGACAGTCAATCATTTCTTTCTTGTATCTATTGGAAGGGTCCCTTTTTAGTTGCTCATACGTGTTAGAATCACTGATTAACCTATTTATTTTGTCTTCATAATCCAATGTGTTGAGCAGCACTGTGCATCTGCCCTTGTCTGCTGGCAAAATAGTAATATTTTTGTCTTTTTGTAGAGTAGTTAACGCCTTTCTCTCTTCTAATGTTATGTTGGACGGAGGAAGTTTGGCACTACTGAGAAGAGCTGATATTTTAATGCGTAGATCATCTGCCTCTGCATACGAAAGTTTGTTATTTTTAATAGCCGATTCAGTAGCTGTGATATAATCTATTGTAGGTATAGTTTTAGGAGTCACTGAGAAATTTAAACCTTTGGTAAGTACTGCCTTTTCTGTCTCTGAGAGATCTCTGTCTGACAAATTTTTGATCCAATTCTCCCTTGCAAACTGTTCATACCTAATTTTACGCGTGTTTACCAGTAGCTGAGATTGTTTCAGTAAAAGTAATTTTTGAAATTTACCCTTTTGTCTCTCTTTGGTTTTGCTGTGGTGCCTCATATAACCGGATTTAGTAAATTCACACACTTCCTGATAGATTTTGTGGGTAAGATTAGTTTGTAATCGCTGATAATAAGTTTCTATTTCTGACTGTTTGTTTTTTATCTCTATGTTAAGTCTCCTAATTCGCAAATTTAGAATTTTCCTAGTATAATTTTGTTGCATTTTGTCGGCTAAGTATCCGGGTTCCAGGGGTGCTTGCTTCAAGCATTTAGGAATTAACCGGCTCTGTCTACATCTAAGATTGAATCTGAGGTGGTTCTTTAAATCAGCTAATTTAAAGGTGGCCTTTTCTAAGTTACGTACCAGCAGAAGGATGTCTCTCCCAAAGTTGGCAGCAATACGTCTGTGTAAGCTCTCAGTCGTACAGGAGTGGTCCATCGATGAGAAGGTTTCTTCAGCCGTCATCTGTACAAAAGTGAAGGTTTCGGACGTTTCGCCTCCTATCCAGGAGACTTCGTCAGCGAACTAAAGTCTGACTGGTCGTATCGGCCCCATTTATATATCCCTAATGTCCAGACCTAGTGGTGCCGGACACAGCTATGATAGGTCCCTACTCTCAGGTTGGGGGGGGCGCGGGACCCCCCCCTGTGGCCCCACTGATTGTTCCTACATTCCTGACTAACGATTGGCCTATTACCCCCACTCCCCCCGGTATCACCTCATCAGCATAACGACCCTCATCAGCATTGCGAAAGTTGCCTAACCTGTTTTGCCTGAGCAGGCTATTGTATGAACGATCCAAATTGAACCTCACACCACCAGACCGGTTTAATGAAGGATTTTGTTGTTTTATAAGAATCGCCTCTTTTACCCCCCTTTCAAACCATCTATGTTCTTTCGCTAAGATTTTAACCTCATTGTCGTCAAATGAGTGGTTAGTAGCTTTTAGGTGCAAATGTACTGCCGATTGAGGCCCACTAGTATTATCCCTGCGATGTTGATAAAGTCTTTTTTTGAGAATTTGTTGAGTCTCCCCAATGTACTGCTCTTTACAATTTTCATTCTTACAATGTATGGAATAAACTACATTACTTTGTTTTTCATTTGGTAGCCTATCTTTTGGATGCACTAATTTTTGCCTTAACGTGTTTATCGGTTTGAAATAAGTAGGAATTTTATGTTGCCAAAGGACTCTTTGTAATTTTTCAGAAACTCCTGCAATGTACGGTACTGCTACTCCTCTCCTTTTAGAATCTTGAGAATTATTGGTTTCGTTCGCTATTCTTTCTTTCTTTCTGACATTTGTTGTATCATAGCTGTGTCCGGCACCACTAGGTCTGGACATTAGGGATATATAAATGGGGCCGATACGACCAGTCAGACTTTAGTTCGCTGACGAAGTCTCCTGGATAGGAGGCGAAACGTCCGAAACCTTCACTTTTGTACAGATGACGGCTGAAGAAACCTTCTCATCGATAAATGTTGAAAGCAAACACGCAGCTGTAGCATCCATTGACGAAAAGAGATTGTCTCATATCTCCTGTCCCACATGCCGCAGACTGTCCAACAGCACTGACTATTTTCTATCTCATTGGCATGTCCCTAACGTGTCAACTCAGATGCAACTCTTTTCCACTCGATGATGCTTCCTTACACTCTTGCATGCTCTCTTTCTTCCTGTGTGTGTAGGGGGTGAAGGGGAAACTTAATAGGAGACTTCCGCTTGTCCGTCCGTCTGTGCTTTTTTTTTGCCTCATATGTAGCAGAAGCCTCTCGTTTGGGGGCCCAAGTTTGTTTGTAGAGAGAAAAGACTCGCTGGCAACAAACTGAGGCACTTCTTCACATCTCGGACTGTCTGGAAAAAACTCGCCTGCCAAGTGACAACATGAAAAGAGAAGAAATTCCTGAAATTTTTTCCTTTCCATTGTCTGCTCCACGACAAAGAATACAAATGCAACCAACTAAAAATATAGTCATTCCAAATTAGATCATTTCTTGTTTTCGTGCATATGGTTTGGCTTACATTATAAAAATCCAAATAAAACATTTGGTGGTGAAATTTTTGTTTTTAGTACTTATTTATTTGTCAAAGTTTTGCTGACAGCAGCCCTTGTTTTGTCTTGCCTCAGGGCTCCCCAACTGACTCCTCGCACACACACGCATGCGCACACACACACACACACACACACACACACACACACACACACACACACACACACACACACACACGCACGCACGCACACGCACGCACACACACACACACACACACATGCACACACGCGCACGCACGCACACACACACATCTGCACACACGTACGTACACACACATACGCGCACACACACACACACACACACACACACACACACACACACACACACACGGGCACGCACACATACACATCTACACACACGTATGTACACACACATACGTTCACACACACACAAACACTTCTGACTGTGTTCTGGAGGTAAACAAGCCATGTTTGGATACTCGTTTCAACATGCGCACACAGAGACATGCAAAAGGCAACAAACATGGAAAGTACGAGTGCGTCTTAAGGTGCTACATCACACCACACACTCTTGCTGCAACCTGTTTGACAGTGTAAACATATAAACTCACTCATATGCCTGAGAAATAAAGGATGCAAATTAATATTGTCATTCAGCTCCAAAGTCTCACAACATCTAACGCAGATAAAGCGATAACAACGTAATAGGTTAGATAACATGTATTAGTCTACAGGAAAGGCCAGTACTGCAAATATGAGCATAACTGTAGCACAGTGGACATCGCTTGTAAATCGTAAGCGCCGTGCCGCTGACTGTTTGAGAGTCCTGCCAGATATCCAAGTAAAATATGATTGCTCTAAGCACTAAGAGTCCCAGCCTCCCGTTGACACCCGCTATTCATTCACCCATTCCCCTCAAGGAAACATCTTGCAACGTCCAGGTGTATCATTTGCGTTTATCCGTATCATTGCACTGAGAGTGCTTTGGAATGATCCATTCATTGTGTTAGAAAATACTGGAAGAATCTCAGTTATTTGGTCATGCAAAAAGATGTTGAATGTGCATGTGTACTTCAAGGCTGTTGTTCAACATTGAATGGCAAGGTGTTTTATTAAATAAAATAAAAATCTCGCCATATTGCATATCGCATTAGCTTTACATGACAGTATTGACACATTTGATATTTAAATATGCAATATTTATCTCGCTCATTTATATTTTATCTCAAGCGCAATCACATTCAAGCCGGACAATGTGCAAAAATGTGTCCATTCCAGTGTCAGGGTTTTTGTCAAATTAACTCAAATTGCAGGAACCACAGAATATTGAGTTTTCAGACTACATAAACATTCCATAGGGCATTGGAAATTTCATCAGAAAAAAAGTTAAATCATAAGTTATATGGGTATGGAGATATTTGAGTTTGAAATGGGGATGGCGGTACAAAATACAATGCAATACATACACATTGGTTTATATAGCTCTTTAACAACAGCTGAAGCTGTAATAAAGTACTAACATGGACAAAAAGCAAATGCTTCCCATTCGTGGAAAGGAAAAAAACATTGCCAGAGGTCTGACCAGCCCTTTTTCGGCACCCCGCAAGAAAAAACAAAACCCGAACAAATTTGGGAATGGCAGTGAATGACTAAAGTTTGATGATACAACATTCAAAAAAGTTTAAGTCTGCTAACTGGAAGGCAAGTGTTTTTCGAAAAACGTTATCCCTTCTTCAGTTATGTTATTGTCGGCGATTTCCTGTTTGCAGCTCTGATGGTTTTATCAGTTTGTCTGCTATGGTAAAACTGACCCGAAATGTCAGCTGCGATAGATTTTCCAGCTCACCCTCAACACAAATGAGAGAAAACGGTTGGACGGTTATTAGTTGTGTAGTGTTTGGATGACTACAAGGGGTAGTTTCCATCAGTTAGTGTTATTTCACACTCAATGCCAAAGAAAGTGTCGTGAAAGCAGATGCATGTTTGCCTTTGCCTTGAGAGTTCCTTCCTGAAAGCTGGTCAGTCGGCGTGGGCCACAGCTGCTGAAAACAGTGCACACCGAGACCCACTTGTGCTGAAGCAACATATTCACACCATGCTTTTGAACTGGTGCTAATATCAACCAGAGATGGACTAAGCTTACTCGGGAGCTTAGTATCAACAGTTTGGGGTGAAGCATGGTCAATTAATGGATGCGATTTCACATACTTGACATCACTTGTGCAGCACAAAACCATCTGGTGTGAGTAGTTATAAAAACAAATAGACTGTATAAATAAAAAGCAAGTCTGAGATTTTGGAAATGTTGGGTTAGAACTCACGTGAATGTGGCTGTGGTCTGTTTCAACTCAGCCCGGGAGCAACAAACATTACTGCGGTCTGCTTTTCCTTGGTACTGGATTGATATCAAGTCCGAGCCGCTGTCGCAACGGTCACTCGGCCAGCCGACCCCGAGTGACCTGCGGTAGCAAGCAACCAGCAGCAGCATGTCACAGCTGGAGCATTCAGGACTTTTAGGCCACATGTTATTGATAAAATGCCTCACCTTTACTTTTCGACGATTAGATCCTTTGTGTTTTGGCAAGGTGGAATTTTCAGATGAATATGCTGCTCTTGGCTTTTTCTGTAATGATGATTTTCCCTTATTCTCTTACATGGTCTGCTTTCATCCTTCACAAAGCCAAAATGCCACAAAAACACTGATACAGCAAAGTGTAATTTCCATACAATCCAATCCAATTCAATCCAATACTTGTATAGATTTATATCGCGCTTTAACAACAGCTGAAGCTGTAACAAAGCGCTTAGCATGGACAGGTATCAATCGGGATTCAGTTGTGAAGACAACAAGCTTTGTGGATAGTAAAAAGTGCCAAATTTATGAAACCATGTTTTGCCGTGAAAGATGACCTCTTTTGTCTATGACTGAAAAAAAGGTTGCCTTCAAATGATATATATTTCTTCAATTGATGAGTTAAAAATCCAATGCAATGCTTTTCTGGTGGAATATTGTGTGAAGGTTGTAACATGAAGGTTGCTCCGGGCGGCAAAGTGACAGATTGCGAGTGTGCATTGGTGCTTGGGTTTTGAGATGAGATGTTTATGACAGGAGCACATTCCATCTGCCATTCAACATGCTGACAATGTAGTGTTTTGTATACACACATGCCCACATGCACATGCACACATTATCCGTTTTCAAAGATTGACAATGGAAAACTGGGCCCTATTTTGACAGCATATAGGTGTCAACTCTGACTTTAAGTCCAAACTTTGATGATACAGTACAGCAGTGGTCCACAACCTTTTTGTGTCATGGACCTGTTGAGACAAGTACATGATGTTTGCAGATCAGCAACTATTTTTTCTTTGCCTGTAAATTGACAGTTTCAAAGCACCTGTATTGACAGCAAAGATAATAGAGTAATTACACATTTTATTAACAGACAACCAGTGATACTCTGTACAGCAAATGTTGAATACCATGAACTATGAAGAAATTGGCTTACCAGGAACAATAATTCCTCCTTAAAATGTGAACATCATCATTTTTAAATTACGATCGTACTGTTAGCTTCATTGCTACTTGCAAAATGGGACACGATTGATTGCTGCCTTCATCAGGTGCCTGCGGCTCATTGATAGTTTAAACTGCTCATGTTTATGTGGCGGTTGTACTAAATCTGTTCACATTTTTTTCACGCTTTCCTCTCGAACACTTGAGGGCTACTTGTTCCGAGTGATTCAACGGATTTCTTGTATTGTCTTGTTTTTGACAGCATAGCACGCATCGCAGCTTCCTCCTCCACGCTGCTCTGAGATACCGCAAGCGGAGGAACTCTCATCAAAATAGTTTCAGCTTTGGAAGTCGTGGCTCCCCATCAGCTGCACATATAACTGTACATTTGCTAGCTGGTTGCTGGTTACCATTATGTTCTATTTACCACTTCTTCTTTCGTTTATTGGTGGATTATGTTTATTTCAACTTGCAAACCAATATTAGAAGGGGGGCTGTGGTTGGCTAGAGTGGCGCACATACCCCCCATGTCTGATGCAGTAAATTTGCTCACAACTCGCAACTCTGTCTCTGTGAGGCCCAGTCCCAAATTGGCCTGGTCCCAATCCGTGGACACATCCACACAGAGAGTGAAACGTTTCATTTGCCTGACTTCCAGGCAGGCAGCGTGGCTTCGGTTTACATTCTGTTCCAGTGCAAATGCACGAATGGTGGATTTTGTCCAACATTGTGTGTGAGTGTGCGTGCGTGCATTTGCGTGTGGCTCTGACTGAAAAACATTTCTAAATATTTTGCTTTTACGGCTCTCTGAGTCAAAAATGTTCCCGACCCCTGATTTAGTCCATCTTTTGCCTAAAGTCGGCTGGGATAAGTTCCTGCAGCTCCATTTGAACTTGAATAGAAAATGCTTTAATGCACAGATTATAAATGCATATAAGTGAATGATCATTTGACAATATATTTTGTTGCAACCTGCATGATGCAAAACGCGTTTGACTATTAGTTAGGGCCCTATTTTCTCTTGGCTTAACAAAGGATAATACCGTAATAATATATATATATTTTTTCATGTCGGGGCAAGTCTACTTTGGCATTTCTGTGAATTTGGTACACATTTGACAGCACGCTCCATCACATCTGGCGATTTGACAAAACATAGCCAAGAATCTGCCTTCCTTTGCCTTAATCAGTCCACCAAAATTGCATTACAACACATGCGGCAACATCTTCGTCTATGGGATATTCGTCTATCGTCCCAGTTCCAAAGAAACCAGCACCCTCGAGATTGAACGACTATAGACCTGTCGCTCTGACGTCTGTGGTCATGAAGTCCTTTGAACGCCTCGTGCTGAACCACCTAAAGAACATCACCGGACCTCTGCTAGATCCTCTTCAGTTTGCCTACCGGGCAAACAGGTCTGTGGAGGATGCAGTCAACATTGGACTGCATCACATCCTCGACCACCTTGACAACACAGGAACCTACGCAAGGATCCTGTTTGTGGACTACAGCTCTGCGTTCAATACCATCATCCCAGAACTCCTCATCCCCAAACTTCTCCAGCTTGGTGTGTCCCCCACGATCTGCCAGTGGACCCTCAGCTTCCTGACAGGACGGACACAACAGGTCAGACTGGGAAATATATCATCCACAACACGAACCACGAGCACTGGAGCCCCGCAGGGATGCGTCCTTTCTCCATTGCTCTTCTCTCTCTACACAAACGACTGCACCTCAACGCACCCAGCTGTCAAATTCATAAAGTTCGCAGACGACACCACGGTCATCGGTCTCATCAAAGACGGCGACGAGTCTGCGTACCGACAACAAGTGGAGCAGCTGGAGCTCTGGTGCAGCCGTCACAACCTGGAGCTGAACACGCTCAAGACAGTTGAGATGATCGTGGACTTCAGGAAACATCCATCACCACAGCTACCCCTCACACTATCCAACTGCCTGGTGTCAACCGTTGAGACCTTCAAGTTCCTGGGAATCACAGTCTCCCAGGACATGAAGTGGGAGGTCAACACCAACTCTATCCTGAAAAAGGCCCAACAGAGAATGTACTTCCTGAGGCTGCTAAAGAAGCATGGCCTGCCACAGGAGGTGCTGCAACATTTCTACACGGCTGTCATCGAATCCATCCTGTGTTCTTCCATCACCGTTTGGTTCGGGGCCGCCACAAAAATGGACAAAATACGACTTCAACGGACAGTTAGGACGGCGGAAAAAATCATTGGCACCGCCCTACCCACTCTCGAGGACTTGCACACTGCAAGAATCCAAACTAGGGCGCGGAAAATCCTACTGGACCCTCCGCACCCTGCCCACCACCTTTTCCAGCTACTCCCCTCAGGCAGGCGCTACCGATCCATGCGCACCAAATCCAGCAGACATTTAAACAGCTTCTTCCCCCAAGCCATTAACTCTTTGAACTCTTTCAACAGTAGCCAAAATGGAACTGTATAGTGCCACTTAGCAGTTTTTTTTGACAACGATACTAGTGCAGCGTGTTCTACCGGAAACAAATTCCTTGTTTGTTCTACATACTTGGCAATAAAGATGATTCTGATTCTGATTCTGATTCTGATCTTTGACCACCTAAAAGCAGGTCAAAAATTTTGTCGCCATGTGTTGTAATGCAATTTTGGTGGACTGATTAAGGCACAGGAAGGCAGATTCAGTGCTCATTTTGCTCTTCTCAGTTATTTTTTTTACAGTAAATGTACTTTGTCTGTGCCAGCAGCTCTATGGACCTTCAGCCATGAAGAATGCGCGTCTCTCTGTCTTTCTGCAAGGAATTACTGTATATGAAAAGCCGGAAGCAGCTTTGATTGGCAATGAGTCGTTTGCATTACCTCCCACAATGGTGCATAATGGAACAAACGCTGCTCATTTAGCAATATAATAATCGAAGGAAAACGCTTTAGTTTAGCAGTTAGACTGCGCTTTGCACTCGACTTGCGCTGGGCACAAAATTAGGTCCCTTAATGTCTGAATTTAAACAAAGTCAAGCAGAAGCAAAAAAATGCAGTGACAATTATCTTTGTGACCACTTCAAAGCATGTGTTAAACCCACGTTTGGTACATGTTGGTGTGAAGCATTCATTTTTCAAACTCACAGTGTCTGATTGTGACGAACTGCGGTGGCGATTCGGGGAAGTACTGTCTTACCCCACAATTCTGCATACTTATTTTTTTTAAATCATGCTACATATTTACAATTTTTTGGCCTTGGTCTGTGCGATACTCGGCTCATCTGTTCTATTCCAGTTGTGGTTGTACTTGGCAGGGTGTAGGAAGCCTAAAATGTACTCTAATATTCTGTCCCGCTCATTTGCGTAGCTAAATATGGGAACCATACACCTCCTGGGATTATGCGGCGTAGTTTCTCACCATCATATACTGTATACCGCTCTTAGTGTGCCACTCAAAATAGCATCGTATTACACTGAGTGGTGTTTTTTTTCTTTTGAGTATGAGGTGCCTGGAAAGATTATACGCCATGCAAATGATTCTGTTATACTTGTAGCTAGAAGTGTATCTATTCAGATGTAGTTCAATGATCTGTGTGCTAAATCTCTTAGCAGGAACATGTAAAAAGTAGGATAGATGGGCTGGTTTTGAGAGGCACACACACCCCCTACCCCACCTGCACAATTGAACTGCTTGCTGTCCCACATTCATGATGACTCTCAGCTGTGTGTAAAACTAAATAGGCACGGCTTTTTTATGTTTCCTCCAAAATGTGACGGCATGTGGCTCCGTTTAACGAGATTCATATACGACAAGCGGGACACTTTAAAGTGTGCAACCCTAACGGTCTTTCTGGCAGAAGATACCCCACATCCACAAAGATGGTTCTTGGTTCTCCCTTTCTCTGTGAAGTTTTTTTGTTCTTCCTTGCGTGAATTTTCTTCAGGCCCAGGCTGTTCTACTCATGTAAGACTTCATATTGTCCTTGGGTGTGAATGTGAATCTGAAGGGTTGCCTGTACCTCCTCTCTGAGCCAGCCGAGATTGGCCCAGGCTGGTGAATGACACTCAACAGCTTATAAGTGCTATAAGAGATGATGATGATGTTTTGCAGGTAACTGTACTTGACATGTACCGAGCAGACCTTTTCAGTGGCTGCAGCGTGTTTGTGTTCTGTTAACTCATCACGACAGCATTTTGACAGGAGCAGTCCAGTCAGCGTGAGAACACATACACAAGAACTGAGGCGTCCGTTTTTTCCATTTGATTCTGTATATACGGAGTGATCCTTGATGGACCAGATTTGATTTCAAAGGTCAAAGTTCTCAGAAGTGAGTTTTGAAGTAATTGCTATTTGATCCAGCCCTGTGCAGTGGATATTTCTCATTTGTGCCATGCAGTAAGTAGCTCAAGAGGGGCGTTGAAAAGACTCCCTCATTGGTAAACAGTCATGAAGAGTTCAGGATTCAGTTGCATAAACACAAATAGCAGACTATTGATAGTACCAAACAGAGTGTCTCGGGACATCAGCACGTTATGAAATTCAACGCTGCAGCTCATAGAACTTTGGAGTGTACCATTTGCGTATTTGTGTGTAGGTTGGGAGCGATGGCTAAGTTTCAATGTACAGTGATACCTCAGCTTCCTAACGCTTTAGCTCACGAACGTTTTACCTTACGAATATTAAATTCGCGAGAATATAATCTTGACATACGAACTAATTTTCGGCGGACGAACCAAACCTGGGACCGAAAAAGACCTCACTACAGGCTAGTGTTAAGCCAAAGAGGACACAAAAGAAAATTATGGTCGAACAGAAGAAGGAGATCATCGAAAAACACGAACGAGGTGTGCGTTTGTGTGACTTAGCGTCCCAGTACCTGTACGCTAAGTCGACCATTGCTACGTGTGGCTAAGGGTGTTTCTGTGTTGTCTAAGCAACGGTCTCAGACAACAGAAGATGCTGAAAAACTTCGATTTTGATTAACGAAAAGCAGCGAGCAGGGGACGTTGTGAGTGAGGGTATTATCACCAAGAAAGCACGGCAATTTCACTTGGATATCATCAAGAGGCAACTACATCAACGACCACCACAAAGATGAGAAGGTTTCTTCAGCCGTCATCTGTACAAAAGTGAAGGTTTTCGGACGTTTCGCCTCCTATCCAAGAGACTTCGTCAGCGAACTAAAGTCTGACTGGTCGTATCGGCCCCATTTATATATCCCTAATGTCCAGACATGGTGGCGCTGGACACAGCTATGATAGGTCCCTACTCTCAGGTTGGGGGGGGGCAGGGGACCCCTCCCTGTGGCCCCACTGATTGTTCCTACATTCCTGACTAACGACTGGCCTATTACCCCCACTCCCCCCGGTATCACCTCATCAGCATAACGACGCTCATCAGCATTGCGAAAGTTGCCTAACCTGTTTTGCCTAAGCAGGCTATTGTATGAACGATCCAAATTGAACCTCACCCCACCAGACCGGTTTAATGAAGGATTTTGTTGTTTTATAAGAATCGCTTCTTTCACCCCCCTTTCAAACCATCTATGTTCTTTCGCTAAGATTTTAACCTCATTGTCGTCAAATGAGTGGTTGCTAGCTTTTAGGTGCAAATGTACTGCCGATTGAGGCCCACTAGTATTATCCCTGCGATGTTGATAAAGTCTTTTTTTGAGAATTTGTTGAGTCTCCCCAATGTACTGCTCTTTACAATTTTCATTCTTACAATGTATGGAATAAACTACATTACTTTGTTTTTCATTTGGAAGCCTACCTTTTGGATGCACTAATTTTTGCCTTAAAGTGTTTATCGGTTTGAAATAAGTAGGAATTTTGTGTTGCTAAAGTACTCTTTGTAGTTTTTCAGAAACTCCTGCAACGTAAGGTACTGCTACTCTTCTCCTTTTTGTATCTTCAGAATTTTTGGTTTCATTCCCTATTCTTTCTTTCTGACATTTGTTAAACGACCACTGAGGGTACCCACAGTTAGTGAGTGCTCTCCTGATATGTTTTGACTCCTTTTCTCTACCTTCAGTGCTAGTTGGTATTAGTTTAGCCCTATGCTGGAGGGTTCTGATAACTCCTAGTTTATGTTGTAAAGGGTGGTTAGAGTCAAAAAGTAAGTATTGGTCAGTGTGCGTAGCCTTCCTAAAGACTTCTGTTTTTAGCGCTCTGTCCTCTTTTATAATTACTTTACAATCCAAGAAGGCTAGTTGGTTCTCTTGAATGTCCTCACGAGTAAATTTAATGTTGAAGTCTACAGAGTTGAGGTGATCTGTGAAGGATTGGATTTCTTGTTTCTTAATTATGACAAAAGTATCGTCCACATATCTAAACCAGTGTCTAGGTTTTGTCCCCGGGAAGGATGCGAGGGCCTGTTTCTCCATCTCTTCCATGTAAAGATTAGCCACTATGGGTGAAACTGGTGAGCCCATAGCACAACCATGAATTTGTTTATAAAATTTTTCTCGAAATTGAAAATACGTAGTATTAAGGCAGATTTCTAATAATTGGCAGATGTGATCCGGTATCTGATAAGTTTGGTTCTTTCATGCAGAGAAACATCCGCCAGAAGCCTCGTCCTCACCACTGAGACTGCTGCTGGGGTTGGGACAGATGTAAAGAGAGAAGTCACATCGTATGATGCCAAAGTTTCCTCAGGTTCCAATATGAGGTCTTTGATCCTCTCTACAAACCCTGTGGTGTTCTCTACGTGATATTCTGTGTTACCAACCAACGGAGCTAAAATAGTTTTTAAATATTTGGCTACATTGTATGTAGAGGAGTCAATGCTACAAACAATGGGTCTGAGGGGGAACCCTTCTTTATGTATTTTTGGCAGGCCATAGATACATGGCGTGGCCTCTCCCGGGTATAATCTAAAATACATCTGTTTGTCTATATGTTTTCCTTTCTCTAACTTTTGGAGACAGTCAATCATTTCTTTCTTGTATCTATTGGAAGGGTCCCTTTTTAGTTGCTCATACGTGTTAGAATCACTGATTAACCTATTTATTTTGTCTTCATAATCCAATGTGTTGAGAAGCACTGTGCATCTGCCCTTGTCTGCTGGCAAAATAGTAATATTTTTGTCTTTTTGTAGAGTAGTTAACGCCTTTCTCTCTTCTAATGTTATGTTGGACGGAGGAAGACTTTAGCTCGCTGACGAAGTCTCTTGGATAGGAGGCGAAACGTCCGAAAACCTTCACTTTTGTACAGATGACGGCTGAAGAAACCTTCTCATCGATGGACCACTCCTGTACGACTGAGAGCTTACACAGACGACCACCACAAAGGTACATAAAACGACTTTATTATAAGTACAGTTTATTCCATTAACTACAACCCAATAGCACATTTATTATACATACAATAAGGTACATTTTGTGTAGTTTTAAGGCTTATTTAGTAGAAAATTATTTCGGATCGGATTATTCTCATTTATAATGTTATTTTATGGGAACTAAATGTTTGGCAGACGAACTTTTCGCCTTAAACACACTTTCTGGGAACCAATTAAGTTCTTAAGCTGAGGAATCACTGTAAATGCATCTTTATGGACTCTGTTGTGCATCATTTCACATTGTCTTGTCCTGTTCCCTCCAACCTGACACATGTAATTTGAGCACAGTGGCGGCTGCATGGAGGCATGCGTCCACGCCCCCTCGTGCGGCATCGTGTATTGTGCAGGTATCGAGTCTATTTCGCAGTCAGGTGCCATTCTCATCGTAAGACATTAGCTCACAATTACCCCCCACAAACCACAGCAGGGTGTGTGTAATTTAGCTCTGCAATGATTGATTGGTCTGTTTATATTTTACTCTGGCCTGACAGGAATCTCCCAAGTTCAAAACTTAAAGTCCTTGCAGATGGCCCAGCTAGTCCTTTGAAGGAAAACTGTAATTAACCTTTGCAGGAGAATAACAAACTGTGACACGGGGACGCTGCGGCCTGGCTGATGTGCTTTCTGGGTTTGCTCCATCATGCTCTAGAAGGGGTGTGGGTTTGGGGTGGGGGGCATTGTTGAGTAGGACTGCCGAGGGGGAAATCTCAATCAGTGGGTCCGCTGGCAAAACAGTCTAATGAATAAGGAAAAATCAGGGCATTTACCTGCATATTTGCAAGGGTCAAATGGCCTTATTTGTACCTAAAATTACTCCTACTGCCATTCAGAAAGATAACTGTATTTTAAAAAATTGGGTACACTTCCTGCGATTGGCTGGCAACCAATTCAGGGTGTCCCCCGCCTCGTGCCCGAAGACAGCTGGGTGCTTCTGCACCCCCCGCGACCCTAATGAGGAAAATGGATGGATGGATGGATGGGTACAATTCCTCTTACCAAAATGTAACCCAGTATTTAACTGACAATATGTCAGCAATTTACTTTCCAGGATGAAACGTTTTTAGAAAAATGCTTCATTATGCACCTCCATAAATCCATTATCCCAATATATTGCAATAATAAATTGCATTAATATATAAGAATATTATTCCAAGCAGATATGTTGGTAAACAAAATAATTCACACCCATGTTCATCCAAATGGACAATTAGAATCTTAAAATGTCAATTAAGTAAATTCAAATTCAATACACAATTTGCTAATCCCTTTCAAACTATGTTAAACTATATACACTCCATCCATCCATGATCTAATCCGATTGCCCTTGCATTAGTCGTGGGTGTGCAAAGCCTATCCCACTTGTCTTTGAGCAGTACATGCAGCACACCTAGATGAACCATTTGTGATCACAATCACACCTTGGGAACATTTAAGGTGTTTTATTAATCAGCCACGCATGGTTTTGAAATATGGGAGGAAATCGCAATACGTGGTAAAACCACAGGCAATTGCGCTTTTCCTGCAAGATGATCATTTTGTACCTGCACCAATAATGTGCAATCCTTAAATATGACACTATGCAGTGGGTTTTACTTTTACGACAACTCTTAGATTAAAGACTGCAAACTCTTAATGTCTCCATTCAGCAGGGAGTGCTGGAGGCGATTTCCAACCTCAATGGCAGCTTTAGTTTGTCGGATTTTTCTGATCTTCATCACTAGTAGACGGTAGAAACTTCTGTCCTGGTTCTCTCCCCATTCTCATGGCCTGAAATGCTGCAGTGTGCTGCAAACGCCTCCTTTCGAGCTTTGTATTGTTGACTGCAACATGCAACATTCACACACTGGTTGGTCTGTTCATTGTTAGCGGTTCATGTCAGATCCTGAATGAAAATAAAATTATCTGGTGCCAGGGACATTTTTGAGTAGATGAATAGTGTACTTAATAAAACAATGTGTCTTGTAACAACATTGGGTTTTCAGTGCATGCGAAATGTATATCAGAGGTAAATTCTTTTAAATCCTGTAGAAATCAATCTGTCGTTAAACAATGCATATTCATATCTTCTCATTTGAGCACACCGTGGCACAAGTATGTGACAAATTCTTGCAAAGTTAATGCTAAACTACCCCCCCTGGATTCTTTCCACTTGTTGTTTTGTTACTTACTTAACATGGATTGTAATGTCAAAACCTGAGAACTAAGATGGTTAAATGCCTGATGTTTATGTCATCGCTGTTGCCTAAGGAAAATGTAATACATGTTATTCAATATCGTACAAATTGCCGCCCCTTAAAAATAACAACTGCGGTTTATAGAATGCTGGTTTAGATGTTACTTTATGCAGGAAAGGCTGATGTTGTTTTCTTAAGATGTTATCTCGCAACAGCTTGAAGCCTCACCCTCAGAGCAACAGTAACCTCACTCCCCCGCCCCCACCCCTTCGACAACGTCTCCATGTGCATTTTTAACAGGCTGAGGGAACAATGTGGGCCTTGTGAGGCTTTCCATTAGTTTTTTTTCCTTTTTTGTTAAGGACGTGGCATTTCGGAGAAACTGCTTCATTTCCCTCCTTTACAATGGAAATGGATATTAGTTGTCCACATAGTTTGGAAGAAGAAATGCTCATTCTCTTGAGTTTGATTCAAACATCAAAACAGACTAACAACATTTGACAAGACTAGTATATGCTTCCTTCCCTTTTCCACAAATGTTAAAGTTTTGGAAAATATTCTGTCAACGGGAGGGAGAAATCTCTGTGGGGGTGAAGAGCAATGGTTGGAACCTGTAGACAGAGTGCTACTAAATTCTATTTGATGTATATAGCTCACATTTTCACTCACCGAGCCATTTCAACACGTCAACGCCTGACTCACATGGGGTTCAGTCACTCTGTCATCTCAGCACAGTCTGACTTCTTTGTCTACACTAAAGTGAACATGTTTGACCTCCATTTGGTTTGTTTTTGTCTGTGGTTAGTTTGTTACGAGTAGTTTTAGCAATGGCATTCGGTCGGGGCGTTCAAGGCTCTCCTCTGCAGACGCAAAGGATTTCAGTTATCCTAAGACTAACAATTTATCTAATGTGCAACATAGCCGATGGGCGAATGGATTTTAAGAGTAATAACCTATCGTAAAGCTACTTTAACACATATGGAGCAGCACAATCGACTACAAGTATGCAATGATACTCCAATGCAGTGGCTCTTAACCAGTGACGTGCGGTGAGGTTCATGGCTGGTGAGGCACTGACGTCATCACAGTCAGATTTACAAACATATTGTCATGATCTGGTTGGCGACCAACGGGGTGCGCTGTCGGCCCCGCCAGCACCTGCACAGGTGCTGGTCGTCCAGATCAGATTGGCGACCAACGGGTAGCGACGTCAGCCCTGCCTGCAGCCTCGCAGGTGCTGGTCGTTTTAATCACTGACACTTAAAAGGACACCCGGCACGACCATCCGGTGTCGGTTCATTGTTTGCTGCATGTTTGTTGCATGCGTTGTGTATGCTGTGCATGTGTTTGTTTAACCTTGGCGGACTTTTACTTTTGGTCTTCTTTTGATAACTTTGTATTTTTTTCTGTTCAGATGATTTTGATGTTTTACATTTTGTTCCTGCTGACCTTTATTTTAATACAATTTGTCAAACAACCTCCTGCTCTCTCCTGCCTGCTTTTTGGGATCCGCACCCGCCATCACCACCTTGCAAAACGTGACACATATGAACTCTACAGAGTAGCTAATTCACCATTTGATTGACAACAGTTAACGTGTTTTGTTTAAAATGTCATGTCAGCATTCTTGATAGATACAAAATGTAGCATAGAAAAAAAGAATAAAAAAATGTTTTAATCGTGTGACCTTTACGTATAAATGAAGTCCATGCGCCACTCCTTCTGAAGAAAGGCATCAATAACTTATTTGTAGAAGCCTTCCTTATCATTCTTCAGTTTTAAAAGTCTCTGTGTCTCAATGGAGAGCACAGCCAGTGAAGAAAGTCGTCCTTGATCAGTCCTGTTTCGACTGTATGTTTTCAGTCTTTTCAGTGCTGAGAATGGCCGCTCCACTGATGCTGTAGTAGCTGGAACAGTGAGCACGAGCTGGAGCAACTCAGGAATAGGTTCAATGAGATCCTTCTGGGCCAAAAAGCTGAGACATTGTCCGGGAGATTTACATCTATCCCTCACCATTAGTGAGCTAAACAGTCCAGTGTTGGTCTTCCTTTAATTATTATTTCCTGCTTCGTTTGAAAGTCCAGTTTAGAAAATTCTTTCAATTTAGATATATAATCCTCCATTCCTGAAAATAAGGCCAAGCAACACGAAAAAATGACTGAATGGTTGCACTTAACTTGCTAACTGTTTACTGTAGCTTGATGTCACTAATTCTATTATTCTGCAGCCGAGGAGTCACAGGAATCTCTGGAATCACCAGCGCCCCCTGCCATGAGGCAGGAGAACTGTGTGCCTCACCTAGGCACACAGTTTTGATAAAAATAAAATAAACACTGTAATAGAGTGTTTATAATGTATAGTGACTGTACATTATATACACCAGCTAAACTGCAGACATTTAGTTCATATACTAAAAGTGTTTGAACACTTTCATAGCGATATGCAGAGGGACAACAATGCGGTCTCTCACCGCAGAGCAAGTCAGCACTGTTACCATAGTCATTGTGCAATCCATGGTGAGGCTCAGCCGGCTGCTGCCTCACCACTCGTCTCTACTTAGTATTTGAACGGTAAATGTGAAACTTCAGAGATTTTGAAAAACAAATGAAAAATCAAAAAATTGTGAAGTTAAATGGAAAAGAACTTTCAAGTACAAATCACTAAATAAATATAACTGTTCAATTATTTTTTTTTCATTTGATATCTCCACGATGACAGGTGACGCACGGCCTCACTTGCCCCCCCATGACGGCACGTCACTGCTCCTAACATTGTTAGAGGAACTGAAGCCAACCAGTTCATATACAATATACTTTATGCACCAAGTATGCACCAGTATGCATTCACCAAACCATTCTTTTTTTTAATTAAAAATATGATTTTTTTTACAATTTAAGAAAAAATGCATTTATTCAAAACAGAAAACAAATACATGAAAGAAATGTAAGGATTACATAGTATGTATTAATTAGAGGATGTGTCATAACTAATTGACATGTTGAGTCGGGTGCGTCACCCTCCATGGCTGAAGCTCTGTGGAACCCCTGAGACTGATTCACCAAATCCCTAGGGTTCGGTCGAACCCTAGGGATGAAGAACCACTGCCCCAAGGCATTCTATTATCTGCTCTGACACAACTACTTGGCCTTATTCGGTGACCTGCTTTGCCTCATTCATTCATTTCAATGAATCTCTCCCAGTGTACCTCTCGGTGAGAACTGGCATGTTACTCCACAACACTGAAGATGCATAGCTCTTTGTTCAAATCCATTGACTAAGTACCCACCTGCTAAATATGTGTAATGTAATTGGGGCGAGAAAGACCAACCACAATATATGCCACCCCCCCTAAAAAAAAGGATGTATCTGACTGACTCCGCCATCGTTAATAGAAACTTTCTAGTCCTGTGCGATGTCTTCCACATCCAGATGAAGTCAAACCACCTTATGCCCTGTGAAGACCAACAGCACAAGAAGAAGCAATACAAGCACATGTGGTCAACTTGTGTTATGAGGGAAAATTATGAATATAAGTGTGGGCTGGTGAAGGCCAGCACGGGCTCAGACTCAAAGAAAGAGTCAGGGGTTGGTGCCCTTTTACATGCACTCCACTCTTTATAACTCCACGTGGGTTCAAGGAAGGCGGCTCCTGCGTTCTGTTATTAAGAAGAATAATGTGTGTGGGTTTACATCAGGCCTAGAGTATTGTGAGTGCAACCCTTGCTGTGACAGTGGTACCTTAAGAGCCAGACAGGTTGAGCATTGGAGATCATGTGGAAAAGAAGTTATGTTTGCCGCTGTGTCGCTGTCTGTAAATGCACTCCCCTTCTTTCTGGGTGGCTCACACACAGACTCAGTGTCAGGTGAATGAGGAGTGCAGATTTAGCAAGCGTGTAGTGTTGTGTTTGTTCACACTAAAGTAAATCATGTCCTAAGTCATTTTCTTTGGTCGCCTAAAGGTAATGGAATGAGATGCAGAATATGTAACACAGACATGTGAATATTGGTGACAATTTCACACAGGTTGAGGATGCACAAGTGCAATTATATCAATTTTGAGTCAACGTGTGTTGTCGGTTCTTCTGGGCAGCAATTTCTAATGGAATTATGTTTCTGCACCAGTGACTTTTCGTTTTTTGTTGTCTTTTTGACTTCAGGATGGCGCAGCGAGAGTGGCTGCCTTTCCAGCAGCTACTGTATTTGTTTTTCTCCTTCTTCCTTTCTTTTCCTCTTACTTTCATAACTTTTCTGTTGTGAAATGTAAATTTCTCCACTGTGAGGCTAATCCAATCAAATCCAACATCTGCCCAATACAAAATTTTAAAGATGACACCAGAGTTGAGAAGATGAGGTTTTTTATTTTATGGAGAGAGAGTGAGAGAGCTTGTCCTGTCCCATTCTTTTTCAAGCACAATTAAAATTGTAGTAATTAATTAAATTAATTCAAATCATGACATAACCTCGACTTTGCTAGGTGACCGACCCTGTTCACCAATTCGTCATTGTAAATCGTTTTTATCATCACTCCATAAAACGTTGACTCGGATTATTAGGAGCTTGTCTCAGTACTTTTTGGCAAATGCCAGTTTGGCCTTTCTTGTAAATGAGTGGTGAGCATTTTGTACAATCATTTTAGCATTTTTCTTTATTTTCACAAACAGCTGTATTTGGGTATTTCTTTACAGCTTTCAACATTTTACCATGGTCCACTGCTGTTTTTTTTCCACGGTCTACCCTTTCAAAATCTGCTACTTAGTATAGCAGTGATTTGTTTATTCATCAGGACATTTCAAATGTTAACTCAGGATTGGCAATGGCCTGTGTTGCTGAAGTGTTTTTTTTTTTTTTTGGTACGTACATTTGCTCAGCTTCAGTTGCTTTGCTTTTCACCCATTGAGAGAATTGTTTTTTTCTTTGCACTTCTCACGAGTGTAAATGTTATCCACAAAGGCAAACTTGAATCTGAAATTGTCATGAAATGGAGTGCAAACATTTAGTGCTGTTTATTGTTCTCTTAAACAATGTACATAATAAAATAAACCTGGGCGACAACGCTTCTGAGTAACACATTCCTCTAATTTGGTTCAAACAAGAGCTGCAAACTTAAAAGTTGTGTGTCAGATCCAAAATGTACAGCAAGCGCCTCCTATTCATATTTTGATATCGAATACAAATCCTTTAAATTTAGAGCAAAAATGAAGCTTTAGGAGGGGAGAACTGTACAATGGAGAAAAAAAGGTGTTTACTCAGTTTTATTTTTGCAAGTAGCTCCACAAAATAAAATCATCTGGATTTAGTTAGTCTTTTTTTCTTTTTTTAATTTACTGAAAAACAGATTTTGACAAATTTTATTTCATACAAGTACTTCAAATAAAATTGAGCAATTTCAGCATGCCATTTTTTTTTTCAGTGTACACACACAATTGGCTTTAGAAGTCGTGTCCTTTTACATTATATGCGACGAGTGACTTAGCATGCAGCGATAGGCTATGTACAGATGTTTGTAAAGTGCGAGATCCACGTACAGCTGGTTACATGAATAAGCTCTGTATTTTTTTGTCTGCCAGGTTGTGCTTATTGCCCTAAAGCGAGACAAGTTCCCACCTGAGCAGTTATTCCGCTATGTACAATAACATGCAATAGAATTCACGACTGAAAGGCTCGGTTGTAATCAAGTGGAGTTTTCCCGAAAGTGATGACGGTTTTATTTTAAAACAAACATGTCAAGTCATTTAGAGCCCAAGGGGCGAGAAATGCTGTCGCAATTTCCAATCACATCCTCTGTCGAATAAGTGTCCAAGTTTTATTCGACCACATAAGAACCAATAAAACTGCCGTGTTCCATTAAGGAGGCGTTCACTACTCTCAACTGATTAAAAATAAAAACAACCTGACAATCATATTACAAACAGTTATTACTTGACTGATGAAAATGTCAATGAGACTTTGTACAGTGCAAAACCTTCATTCGTCAAAGGAATTACCGGTACGTTACATTGTAATATGTAACAGACCGCTCCTCCAAGACTAGTGAAAATATGTTGCTGCTGTTGTTTTAAATCCCGTAAAAGACAACAAAATGAACAACTCACATAGTTTGGTGAGGTCTGATGATTGATGTTCATGTGGATTGATTACTGGCATGTAAAGATCTGTTCTTATTCCTCATTTTGACAGGCTTCCGTTGGTAGCTTGAGGTTCTGTATCCTTCATGTTGACCTCCGAAGTCAGCAGAATCTCTCAACCCACAAGCTGACTAACATTGCTGCAGCAACAGCAAGCACCACTGCCCATCAATCACCTCGGTGACGGCAACAACAACCGTGAATGGCCAAAGCACTTGTGCGCTGTCTTCACAGTCGCCTCATCTCTCTATTTGTGTCTTTTTACATCTCCTTTTCCAGAATCACTCATTGCATTCATGCCTTTTGTGTTCATCACACACTTCTCATGTGCCATTGTGTTCATGACTTTTGCGAAACAGAATCCTCAGGAAAGGACGGATGGAGGTTTACAGGAGGTCATGGTGTGCCCTGATTATGAGTCAGGCTGCACTGCCTATAAAACAGATGGATATGTGTCATGATCATGTGCCGCCACTGCCGGTGCCCTCCGAGAACTCCTTACATGATGTCAGGACACACATATGGGTTGGCCTGGTGCAGCAATTCTGCCTTGAAGGTGTGACTTGTTGTCCCACCTCACATCTTGTGATGGCAGGCCATTGGGATGGCGGCGGGGCATTTGGACCATGCTAGGAAGGTGACGCCTGGTGCCGGTGTTGGATTTCAAACTCGACCTACAAAGAAAGAAGCCAAGCACTGAATCTGTCAGACCGGCGAGGCACGATTACAGCAGTACTAAGAAGGTGATGGAAAGGGCTCGAAAAGAAAACACAAAGAAAAAGAAGCTCAAACCACATCCTTACTGTTGCTATTCATGCTGGGAAACGTTTTCTTTCATCAGAGGACATGTCCTCTTCAGAAAAAGTATACAGTACTTAAAGATATGCAAGTTTATGTTGAGCTGTTGTATCCACAGGGTCACTTTGTTAAATGACTTACTCAACTTATCACGAAAACTATACCAAACGTTTTAAACAGGAAAGTGACTTTAAACTTGACCGACAAATTGGTGCTGTTATTAAATCCAGCTTCTTTCATTTTAGGCAGCGGTCTAAAATAAAACCTCTCCTTTCTCATGAGCTCCTTGAAGCACTATTTCATGCCTTTGTCACATCTCGGCTCAATTACTGTAATGCGCTTTACTCATCCACATCCGTCCGTTGACTAGACATTATTAGATGTGCCAAAAACTAAACGGAGGCTCAGAGGGGATTGAGCCTTTTCCGTTGCTGGTCCCCCTCTCTGGAATGACCTTCCACTGAACATTCGGCAAGCCCCCTCACTGCCCATCTTTAAAACACGTCTCAAAACTAACTTATACTCTTTGGCACTCGACTCAGCATGATTTCGACTTGATCTTGGTTTCACTCCCTGGTGCTGTCTACTATCTTTGTAACTGCTTTATTTCCTGTATAGGGTAGTGTCCACGTTAAGCACTTTATTCTTTAATCATAATACTATAGCACATTTATTATTCATAAAATAAGGTGTATTTTGTGTAGTTTTAAGGCTTAGAAAATTAGAAAGTAGAAAATTATGTTTAAATGGACAGAAAAAGACTGGAGCGCTTTGTCAAGCGGGCCAGTTCTATTGTGGGCTGCTCGCTGGACTCTCTAGAGGAGGTGGGCAACAGACGGACGCTAGCTAAACTAAAAGCTATGACGGACAGCCCCTCCCACCCCCTCCTGCCCATCCTGACAGCTCTGGGTAGCTCCTTTAGCCAGAGACTATTACACCCGCGCTGCAAGAAGGAGAGGTACCGCCGCTCGTTCCTACCGACTGCTGTCAGGCTTCACAATTCCCAATGATCACATGTGAAAAAAAAAAAAAAAAAACTGGACACTTGTAAATATGGGTTGTTGCAATATATCTAAATGCATCTCTTGATTCTGCACTATGTACAGTCTTGTTTATAGAACTGTTTTTGCACATCTACATTTGCACAGTATACAGTTGACATTTTTATTTTGTTATGCTTAGAATATCTTGTTTTCTATCCTTTCACTCCCACCCCAACCCCATCCCTCTTCAATTGCTGCTGTGGACTGCAAATTTCCCCATTGCGGGACGAATAAAGGTATTCTGATTCTGAATGAGGACCTGGGAACGGATTATTCTCATTTTAATGGTTTCCTATGGGAAGTTATTTTTTGGGATACACACTTTTCTCCTTACACACTATTTCTGGGAACCAATTAAGTGCGTAAGCCAAGGTCCCACTGTATTACATCACTCAGTTGAATAGGTACTTGAAGTCAGATCTCTTGACATGTTGTTTGGTATATCATAATAGAGAGTAGAGCTGTGACAACACGAAGCACAATGCCAAACACCAATAATCAATCCAGATGCAATTTGTATTTATACATGTTAAATGATTTGACCGTGAATGGCCATCAGACCTGCGAATGACTAATGATCAATCCGGTGTATTGTCTGCCTTTCTCCCAAAGTCAACTGGGATAGGCTCCAGCTTCAGTTGTTGTTAAAGCACTATATAAATCAATATGCATTGTATTGTATTGTATTGTATTGTATTGTATTGTATTGTATTATAAGGGATCATTCCTCAAGATGGTGAAAGAAGCTTATGTTCCTCATCAAGTGTTTAATGCTGAGGAAACCGGAGCACTTTATTCTTTAATAATAATACTATAGCACATTTATTATGCATAAAATGAGGTATATTTTGTGTAGTTTTAAAGGACAACCGACGTCTCCGGACAAGTTGTGTCCATAATTTGTAAAATGGCTTCAAATGACTTCTACTGAGCCTATTTTACAAAGATTCCACCGCATATAGCTATATTTTACATTTTAAGACTTACGCTGAATATTCAGGAAGTTTTGTTTTTGAGTTGGTGACGAGTCCGTACGTGACGTCACTAAAGGACCGCCCCCTTGACCGGCAAAAAGACATATTGTAGCAGTCCTTCATCACGTCAATGTATTTTGCTGTACTGTTTGAAAACCTTGATGTTGCACCCAGAAGCTGCCAGAAGAGGGCGTCCAAGCTCCATGGAAGGAATTAATCAGCCTGTGGAAACGGGCTGATTCATTACTCACTGGAGCTGGTCGCCATTTTTGGGTGCGACATTCCCCCCCGCCCGTTTGCCTCAAAATGACATGGAAAAAAATCTTTAATCAATTACAAACTTGTATGCTTTCCTCTTCAGAACTATTTGAATCATATTCATAACTGGATGTGTAACAAGAAAGCATATTCTCCGAATCTGAAGCCATTGTTTTGATTTTTCAGCAATGCAAGACGTCTTGGCGTGACGTCACGAACTGGGGGCGGGACTTTCTGAAAATGCCCAATTCGCAGCTCAATTTTCTGCAGATTTTGGACACTTTAAGTCATTTTTATTAGTGTTTTGCATTTGAATAAAAATATCATATTGCGTGTTTTGGGTATTTTAGATGCTATAAAACGTTTTTCTGATGTCAGTGAAGAAACAAAAAAGTGACGTCGGTTGTCCTTTAAGGCTTAGAAAATTAGAGAGTAGAAAATTATGTTTTATGGGGATCTGGGAACGGATTATTCTCGTTGTAATTGTTTCCTATGGGAAGTTATTTTTTGGGATACAAACTTTTAATAATAATAATAATAATAATACATTTAATTTACAAGCGCCTTTCTGAACACTCAAGGACACTTTACAACAAAGACAACACACAAAACAGTAAAATCATGCATAAAACAATAAATAATAAAACAGCATAATAAATTAGACCATGTAAGCAAGTTTAAACAGGTGGGTTTTCAGGTGAGATTTGAAAGTAGGAAGGGAGTCAATGTTGCGGATGTTGGGTGCAAGTGAGTTCCAGAGTTTAGGAGCGGAGCAGCTGAAAGCTTTGCACCCCATCGTTCTGAGACGGGCAGAGGGCGTGTAGAGGTGGAGGGAGGAAGAGGATCTGAGGGCCCGAGTAGGAACGGAGATTTGAATTAGGTCAGACAGATAGGGGGGGGCAAGGTTATGGATGGCTTTAAATGTAAACAGAAGTACAGTAAAGTCTCGTTATATCGATATTCAAGGGAGTCTGAAAAAATATCGATATAACCGGGACTATCGATATATCCGATCCTGCGCCGAACTACATTAAACAAAAGCCGCCAAAAGAGGGCAGCCAAGCGCCATATAAGAAACGGAGCTGGCCATTAGCTCCCTTTTTTTTGGGTGAGAGATGTTCCCCCAATGTTGCCTCAAAATGGCACATATAATTCTTTAATGATTGTAAACATGTATGCTTTAATCTTCAGAACTACAGTGTATTTGAAACATATTCATAACTGGATGTGTAACAAGAAAGCATATTATCCGAATCTGAAGCCATTGTTTGGATTCACAAGCAATGCAAGACGTCTTGGCGTGAAGTCATTTTTATTTGCATTTGAATAAAAAGTGACATCGGCTGTCCTTTAATACACAGTATGGAATGTTAATAATTTTCAAAATCATCGCGCTTCAGCAGACAAAACAAGAAACATTGTTGCAAAAAACGATTGCATTCATATACAGTACAGTGGGCATGTACATAACACAACAGGGAAACTGCAACGCTTACTGTATTATGTATACAATTTAAAAAAGTCATCAATCTTCTTCTGCTTCCCATTTTTACCTTTTAACACAAACACTTCAATCTCGTCTGCTACACACGAGCTAGCGTCTGAAAATGAAAATGGCTCTGCTACACGGGTGCTGGGCACGTAACCAAGTCACCTGACCAAGTCGACCAATGGCGCGACTGATGCCGTGACACGTAACCAAGACACGTGACCAAGTTGACCAATGGCGCGACCGATGGCGTGTCACGTGACAAAGTCACACGGCCAAGTCGACCAATAGCGCGACCGATGGCGGCTCATGTGACCAAGTCGACCAATGGCGCGACCGATGGCGGCGCACGTAACAAGACACGTGACCAAGTTGACCAATGGCGCGACGGATATATCGATATAAACAACAAAAATGGCCGGCGGGGGATGAAAAGGAGCATCGTAATAACCGGATTATCGTAATAACCGGGTATCGTACTAAACGGTACTAATTATACATAAAAAGACTAGAAATGTGCAAGGGAAATGAAAATAGTATCGTAATAAGCGGTACTATCGATATAACCGATATCGATATAACGAGACTTTACTGTATCTTGAATTCAATACGGAGTTTAACAGGGAGCCAGTGGAGCTGTTGGAGGACAGGAGTGATGTGGTGAAATTAGGGGTTTTTTGTGATGATCCGGGCTGAGGAATTTTGGACTAGTTGGAGTTTATGGAGACATTTTTGATTGACCCTGAAAAGAAGTGAATTACAATAATCGATACGGGAGGTGACGAGACTGTGGACGAGGATAGCAGTGGTGTGAGGGGTGAGAGAGGGACGGAGACGATTGATAATGCGGAGGTGAAAATATGCTGACCGGGTTATGTTATTTATGTGGGAGTGAAAAGATAGTGTGCTATCAAGGATGACACCCAGGCTCTGAACCTGAAGGGCGGGGGACACGGTAGAATTGTCAATGGTGACAGAGAAACTGTTTGCTTTGTGAAGGGTGGATTTAGTACCGACAAGGAGAAGTTCAGTTTTTTCGCTGTTTAGTTTGAGAAAGTTATGAGAAAACCAGGATTTGATTTCTGAGAGGCAAAGTGTAAGGGTGAAGGTGGAAGAGAGGCGTCGGGTTTACTGGAGAGGTAGAGCTGGGTGTCATCCGCGAAACAGTGAAAATGAATTCCAAATTTGCGGAAGATATCACCAAGGGGAAGAAGGTATATAATAAAGAGAAGGGGCCCCAGGACAGAACCTTAGGGCACACCAGAAGACACAGGGGAGGACCGTTAAGTGAATGAGGTAATTTGGATAAACTGTGAGCGGCCAGTGAGGTAGGAGTGAAACCAACTAAGTGGGGTGTGTGTCACGCCTAGAGTGGAGAGTCGGTTGAGCAGGATGGGGTGAGAAATGGCTGGAATTGACTGGAATTGTTCGTAGAGGTTATTGTGAGTGAGGTGAGAGTGGAGTTGACAGGCGACGGTTTTTTCGAGAATTTTAGCGATAAATGGAAGATGCGAAATTGGACGTAGGTTATTGAAATCATTGGGATCTGAACCAAGTTTTTTCAGGATTGGTGTTACAGCTGCGGTTTTAAGAGGGACAGGAACAATTCCAGTGGACAGTGAGGAGTGAATAATAGCTGAAATAAAAGGGAGGAGAGCGGGTAGACAAGATTTGATGAGGACAGTAGGGAGGGGGTCAAGTTGACAGGTGGAATTCTTGGACTTGGTGATGAGGTCAGAAAGTAAGGAGGGATGAGGGAGTTCAAAAGACGACAGCAGTTGATAGGGAGTAGGAAGGTTGGGGGAGGGGGGGATACAGAGGAGCCGAGGTGCTGGTGGATCTTGTTGATCTTTTCAGTGAAAAACAGAAGTAGTGCGTTGCAGGTGTCTGAGGAGTGAAAGTGTGAGGAGAGAGAGATAGGGGGTTGAATGATTTTGTTGTATAGGGAAAACAGAGTCTGTGGATTCCCACTGTTAGCATCAATCAGTCCAGAATAGTATTCTGATTTTGCGCGTGTGATAGAGTCCTTGTAGTGGGTGAGGTGAGCTGTGTACATGTCCTGGTGGTGGGTGAGGCCGGTCTTTCTGTAAAGTATTTCCAGCTGCCGAGTTTTCGTCTTGGTGGAGCGGAGTTGGGCGGTGAACCAAGGGGCGGATCGAGTGAATTGGACTGACCGGGATTTAACAGGAGCAAGGGTGTTGAGCATGTGTGCAAGGTCCTTGTTGTATTGCGAAACAAGTTCATCAGGGGGGGAGTTGTAGTCCGGATTGAGGTTGGCAGCCATTGCAGTGAGGGTGACAGTGTCAATGTGTTGGATGTTCCGATAAGTGATGATGCGCGGTGGCTTGGGGAGAGAGAGTGTGATGGGAACGTTAAATGAGATGAGGAAATGGTCCGTTACAGGCAGTTCGTTTGCTGTGCAGTTGGCGGGGTTAAAACCACAGCATATTAAGTCCAGGGTATGCCCTTTTATATGCGTGGGGAAATCAGAGAATTGGTGTAAGCCAAAACTCTCCAATGAGGAAATAAAGTCTTTGGTGAGGGGATGGGTGGAATTGTCAATGTGTATGTTGAAGTCCCCAAGGATAATAATATTTGGTGACAGAGTGGAGAGGTGTGTGAGGACGGCTGAGAAGTCTTTTAAAAAGTCACGATGTGGTTTAGGGGGACGATATACAGTGGTTATAACTGTGGGAGATGGACCAGAAATTTGACACGCAAGGCATTCAAATGAGAGAGTTTCCGTGACTGGTACTTGAGTGATTTTCCCGATCTCGCGGTAAAATATCGCAAGACCGCCTCCGCGGCCCGAGAGGCGGGGTTTTGAGAGGTAAACAAACCAACTCGGAAAAGTCCCCCGCCGTTTGCCAGGTCTCATTCAAACAGAAGAAGTCCAGCTTACGGTCATTAAGGATGTCTTGGATAAGACAACCCTTACCCGTAAGCGAGCGGATGTTCAGGAGGCCGAAGGTGACGCTGGTGGTGTCATTTTGAGGGGCATTAGCCGACCTAGCCAGGCCGGCCAACACACGGTGTTGCACGGAGCGGCTGTAACCTCTGCGTGGCCGGCGGAAAGATGACCACAGGGAGGTGATATCCTTGGAGTCGTCGAGGTGAAAGTCTCGACGTGATCCGCGGTGGATATACCTCCAGGAAGGGCGGCGAGCGATTTCCGGGAATCGGAAAATCGCCTGTGGCACACTCGTCCACCGGGAGCGGAGTTCAAGCAGCTCTGACGCCGAATACTGCAGCCGTCCAACGGGTCGTTGGAGGAGCGACATGATAGCAACCAGCAACGTCCAGAGACAGGCAGCGTCCAGGTTAGCCCTCAACAGCGGGTACAGGTGGGTGGAGATGGTACATGTTCTCGTCCGTGTTCTCGTTCGCGGTCCGGATAGACGACCGGAATCACGAGACGATCCGACAGCCAAAGCGGATTGGAGTTCGACCATAAGTTCCTCTGGTGACTGTCGAGTATTTCCAGTGGTTACAGGAATCTTAAAAACCAAAAAGAAGCCAAAATGTTTGCGGGCGAACAGCGGCAGCCAAAAGCGCGCCAGCGTACACTCGACCCGGAAGTGACGTTGATTGGGCACCTTACACACTATTTCTGGGAACCAATTAAGTGCGTAAGCTAAGGTCCCACTGTATTACATCACTGAGTTGAATAGGTACTTGAAGTCAGATCTCTTGACATGTTGTTTGGTATATCATAATAGAGAGTAGAGCTGTGACAACACGAAGCACAATGCCAAACACCAATAATCAATCCAGATGCAATGTGTATTTATACATGTTAAATGATTTGACCGTGAATGGCCATCAGACCTGCGAATGACTAATGATCAATCCGGTGTATTGTCTGCCTTTCACCCAAAGTCAACTGGGATAGGCTCCAGCTTCCCGTCGAATAAGCGAAATCAAACAAGCATGGATTGCTGAATATACAGGAAATAAACAACACGCTTAAAGGAATTTTATTTTGACTTCAACATTCGACAAGCCCCCTTGCTCACAATCTTTAAAACCCGCCCTAAAACAGCTATTCAGCTATTATTCACTCCTCACTGTCCACTGGAATTGTTCCTGTCCCTCTCAAAACCGCAGCTGTAACGCCAATCCTGAAAAAACTTGGTTCAGATCCCAATGATTTCAATAACCTACGTCCAATTTCGCATCTTCCATTTATCGCTAAAATTCTCGAAAAAAACCGTCGCCTGTCAACTCCACTCTCACCTCACTCACAATAACCTCTACGAACAATTCCAGTCTGGTTTCCGTCCCCGCCACAGCACTGAATCAGCCCTCATAAAAATCACGAATGACCTTCTCATAGCAGCAGATACCGGCTCCCTCTCTATTCTCATCCATCTTGATCTATCTGCGGCCTTTGACACCATTTCTCACCCCCGTCCTGCTCAACCGACTCTCCACTCTAGGCGTGACACACACCCCACTTAGTTGGTTTCACTCCTACCTCACTGGCCGCTCACAGTTTATCCAAATTACCTCATTCACTTCACGGTCCTCCCCTGTGTCTTCTGGTGTGCCCCAAGGGTCTGTTCTGGGGCCCCTTCTCTTTATTATATACCTTCTTCCCCTTGGTGATATCTTCCGCAATTTTGGAATTCATTTTCACTGCTTCGCGGATGACACCCAGCTCTACCTCTCTAGTAAACCGGACGCCTCTCTTCCACCTGCATCCCTTACACTTTGCCTCTCAGAAATCAAATCCTGGTTTTCTCATAACTTTCTCAAACTAAACAGCGAAAAAACTGAACTTCTCCTTGTCGGTACAAAATCCACCCTTAACAAAGCAAACAGTTTCTCTCTCACCATTGACATTTCTACCGTGTCCCCCGCCCTTCAGGTTAAGAGCCTGGGTGTCATCCTTGATAGCACACTATCTTTTCACTCCCATATAAATAACATAATCCGGTCTGCATATTTCCACCTCCGCAATATCAATCGTCTCCGTCCCTCTCTCACCCCTCACACCACTGCCATCCTCGTCCACAGTCTCGTCACCTCCCGTATCGATTATTGTAATTCACTTCTTTTCGGGGTCAATCAAAAATGTCTCCATAAACTCCAACTAGTCCAAAATTCCTCAGCCCGGATCATCACAAAAAAACCCTCATTTCACCACATCACTCCTGTCCTCCAACAGCTCCAGTGGCTCCCTGTTAAACGCCTTATTGAATTTAAGATACTTCTGTTTACATTTAAAGCCATCCATAACCTTGCCCCCGCCCCCTATCTGTCTGACCTAATTCAAATCTCAGTTCCTTCTCGGGCCCTCAGATCCTCTTCCTCCCTCCACCTCTACATGCCCTCTGCCCGTCTCACAATGATGGGGTGCAGAGCTTTCAGTCGCTCCGCACCTAAACTCTGGAACTCACTTCCACCCAACATCCGCAACATTGACTCCCTTCCTACTTTCAAATCTCACCTGAAAACCCACCTGTTTAAACTTGCTTTCATGGTCTAATTTATTCTGCTGTTTTATTATTTATTGTTTTATGCATGATTTTACTGTTTTGTGTGTTGTCTTTGTTGTAAAGTGTCCTTGAGTGTTCAGAAAGGCGCTTGTAAATTAAATGTAATATTATTATTAAAACTTACTTTTTGTATATATGCTCATTGCTCCATGTACAGCACTTTGTATGCAGCAGTTGTTGTTTGAAAGTGCTCTATTAATACAGTTGAGTTATTTCAGTTCTAAGAACAATTCAATTAATTAACTAAAGGGGAAAAATTATCTATTGTCATCTAACTATGCTGTATGTCAGCATACATTTTGATCTGTGATTTCCTTCCCTATAGGTTCAATTGCTAAGGTGTGGTAGGTCTGTACTTTAGACAGTATTGCATTGATTATTTCCGTTGACATGGGCATATTGTCAGAAGTTAGACCTTCCCTCCATCCAGGGGAAAAAATGGAAAGTTGAGAAGGAGTTCTAGCATAAAAATGTAATGCATCGCAAGCATGAGGTCATCATTAATACCTCAATCGGTGCTGTTTATCTAAGGATGCATGAATGGACGGCCTCACTATACTCTGCCACAAAATGAATGAACTACAAATACTGCTGAAGGAGACATAAATGCTTTCAGAAGTCTAATGTGTGTATTTAATGTTTTCGTCTTGTAGTCACACAGCAGGCACAATTCACTCTTCTCCAGTCTGTGTAGATATAGTTGAGTGGGGTTCATATAAGTCACATTGTCCTTAAACAGCAACGTGAAAGAGACGGACGGGCCTATGGTCGTGTGATATAGCGCTGCTGGTTGACAGATTGGATAACAGCACTCTGCCACCTCTGTTGCCTGTCCTTCCGCTGTCCGCAGGAGTTGCCGGCTCAACTGGGCTAACGTTCATTGCCACACCCTTCCTTGTCGGTGCCGCCGACTTGTTCCCAAACACATGCGTTTCTGTGCGCGCAGCCAAAGCAACCAAGCAGCTGCCAACCTGCTGTTGCCGGCTAATGGGGAGTCTTGACACGTACAGAGCCAAAGAGAAGAACATGGCATGTCAAATGTGGAACTGAATTCTAAATGGAGCCCATCTATAAATAAAACAGAGCCACACCGACTAGGGGACTAGTGGCAGAATCTAGAAATATGCTGTATTGTTATTGACGAGGAGTGCAACCTCCTCCATTTGAATGGGTTGTGCGGGTACGAGTGGGTACAAGTTGAGCCATTTTCACACAGGTTTGAATGGAAAAAACATTGCAACCTACCGCTTCAACAACAGAGCCATCCCCCATCAGAGTATTTCTCCACAAGATAGCCACTGAGTGAGTGAGTGTGTTTGTTTGCATATCCCAGAATGGTTCTCACGAAATTCAACCAAATGTGCTAACAGAAGTCGCTCTGGTATTAACATTTGACTGTTCAGCAATTTAGTATGTGGAGAAGATTGATGGATGCTTTCATCATTTTAAACTTGACGACACAAAATACAACACATTACCCCACTCATCTCCCATCACTCTGTGAGTTTTCCAAGTATTTTATCTGGATCTTACATTCTACACCCATTGGTTCAGTAGCTGCCAATATACTGCATGGTTACTTTTCATACTTAAAGGTTAAATGTGCAACAAAGTTTTACTTCTTAAAATGTTCTCTGTCCCTTCACTTGTCTCAACAGGGAATTCGGATTTTATATTCCATGGCTCAGCTTCAGAAAACCGGTAAGTCGTTGTTGTTTGGTACGTGAGCCCTGAGCAACTCTGATGTCATTTTCAGTTGACAGCAACTAGCAAAATGTCCGCCACCTGAGAAGATTTTTGGGGTGCTTTCCTCTTTAACATGAACGGAAACTGTTACAATTGGAAGAAGTTCAGCATCCAGATAACGAGCCTTCATCTTTCACATTGAGAGAACCAAAAACCTTTTCGCACGCCTACACCAGCACCGTCGTAATGAAACACGACACACATGTGCGCCAGCTGCGGGTCCCCCCGCTGTGAAATGTGTGACATTTCAATGAAGAATTTGCTAAGTGATGTGCCTTTACTGGCGTTAGAAGTGCTGCAGTAAATATTTCCTGGAGATGCACAAATACTATTGCAGCGCTGTCATTATTGTTTTGTTTGTGATACTTAAAGGACAACCGACAACATTTTTTTGTTTCTTAAATGACATCAGAAAAACGTTTTGCAGCATCTAAAATACCCAAAACACGCAGGGTGATATTTTTAGTCAAATGCCAAACACCAATAAAAATGACTTAAAGTGTGCTAAAACTGCAACAAAATGAGTTGCGAATTGGGGATTTTCAGAAAGTCCCATCCCCAATTCGTGACGTCACGCCAATACGTCTTGCCCTGCTCGAGAATCAAATCAATGGCTTCAGATTCGGAGAAGATGCTTTCTTGTTACTCATCCAGTAATGAATATAGTTCAAATAGTCCTGAAGAGGAAAGCATAAATGTTTTCAATAGATTAAAGAAGTCCTCCCATATCAATTCGAGCCGTCAATGACACCAATGTAGCGTCCCAGGAAATGCACAAGATGGCGCCCAAGCTCCGTTGGAAATGGGCTGATTTGTCCGCTGGGAATTTGTGTCAGCGAGTGTCAAATAGTAGTCTTGGTGCAACACACAACGATTCACCATCGCGTTATTTATGTGTTTTCCTTCTAATTTCGCCATCAACACGGATCAACACGAAGTTGTCAGACCAAACAAAGTACCCAAAATGCATTGTGTGTCGCTTTCTCGGTCAGTGACGATACCTACCGTGACGTCACGGGAGGTATTGTCACCAACTCAGAAACAAGACTTCCTGAATATTCAGTGTGAGTCTTTAAACGTAAAATAGCTATAGCTATATGCGGTGGAATCTTTATACGCTCAGTAGAAGTCATTTGAAGTGATTTTACAAATTATGGACACAACTTGTCCGGGGCGTCGGTTGTCCTTTGATATTCATGAACGACACCAGGGAGATGATTGATGTCATTGAAAGCCACATGTATTGCTATTTTTTTCTCAATCAAATGACTCGACAGGACTTAAAATAATTTGACTTCATCTTAAAGGGGAAATAATGATATTTTTATTATGCTTAGAATACCTTGTTTTTTTCATCTTTTCACCCCCCACCCCCTTTCAAATTGCTGCTGTGGCCTGCAAATTTCACCATTGTGGGACTTTTGAAGGTTTTCTGATTCTGATTCTCATTCTTGATTCCTCCAGCATGTTAAGGATTTTGTGTGTCAAAACACACTAGCAACATGTCGGTGGCAATTTTTTTCAAAAATAAAAAGAAAGCATCATTAGTATGAGTCCCAGTGTACAAAGATCTCAAACATCTCCCACAAAATGTATTTTCCACTCACTCAAGCATCGTGGTTCTTAACCTTTGTTCAGTCTCAAAGGTTCGGCAAAGAATCTGCCACGGATGGTACGACACACGTGACTCAACGTGTCAATTAGTTATGACATGTACTCCTACTTGGTCATCACTGGCTGCAGATATTCACATTACATTATTTGTCCAATTTTTTGTTTGATCAGTAGATAACATATGACTGTCGTGATTTCAGTGATGTGCGGTGAGGTTCATAGCTGGTGAGGCACTGACGTCATCACAGTCATATTTACAAACAGAAGAACTCAACAGAGTAGCTTATTCACCATATGATTGGCAACAGTTAACATGTTTTGTTTAAAATGTCATGTCAGCATTCTTGATATGAACTGTAGCATAGAAAAAAAGAGTAAAAAAACGTTATCGTGTTACCTTTACTTATAAATGAAGTCCATGCGCCGCTCCTTCTGAAGAAAGTCATCGATAACTTTGTCGAAACCTTCCTTATCTTTCTTCAGTTTTAAAAGTCTCTCTGTCTCAATGGAGATCACTGCCAGTAAAGAAAGTCGTCTTTGATCAGTCCTGTTCCGACTGTATGTTTTCAGTCTGTCTTTCAGTCTGTTTTCTGTGCTGAGAATGAGCACTCCACTGATGCTGTAGAAGCTGGAACAGCGAGCACGAGCCGGAGCAACGTTGACGCCTCAAGAATAGTTTCAATGAGATCCTTCTGGGCCAAAAAGCTGAGAAGCTGTTCAGGAGATTTACATCCATCCCTCACCGTTTGTAAGCTATACAGTCCGTTGTTGGTCTTCTTTTAATTATTATCTCCTGCTTCGATTGAAAGTCCAGTTTAGAAAAGTCTTTCAATTTATGTAATCCTCCATTTTTACGTCTGTGTAAGCTCTCAGTCGTACAGGAGTGGTCCATCGATGAGAAGGTTTCTTCAGCCGTCATCTGTACAAATTTGAAGCTTTCGGACGTTTCGCCTCCTATCCAAGAGGCTTCGTCAGCGAACTAAAGTCTGACTGGTCGTATTTATTTTGGCCACATTTATATATCCCTAATGTCCAGACATGGCAGCGCCGGACACAGCTATGATAGGTCCCTACTCTCAGGTTGGGGGGAGCAGAGGACCACTCCCTGTGGCCCCACTGATTGTTCCTACATTCCTGACTAACGACTGGCCTAATTCCCCCACTCCCACCGGTATCACCTCATCAGCATTACGAATGTTGCCTAACCTGTTTTGCCTAAGCAGGCTATTGTATGAACGATCCATATTGAACCTCACCCCACCAGAACGGTTTAATGAAGGATTTTGTTGTTTTATAAGAATCGCTTCTTTTGCCAGCAGACAAGGGCAGATGCAGAATGCTTCTCAACACATTGGATTATGAAGACAAAATAAATAGGTTAATCAGTGATTCTAACAATTATGAGCAACTAAAAAGGGACCCTTCCAATAGATACAAGAAAGAAATGATAGACTGTCTGCAAAAGTTAGAGAAGGGAAAACATATAGACAAACAGATGTATTTTAGATTATACCCGGGAGAGGCCACGCCATGTATCTATGGCCTGCCAAAAATACATAAAGAAGGGTTCCCCCTCAGACCCATTGTTTGTAGCATTGACTCCTCTACATACAATGTAGCCAAATATTTAAAAACTATCTTAGCTCCGTTGGTTGGTAACACAGAATATCACGTAGAGAACACCACAGGGTTTGTAGCGAGGATCAAAGACCTCATATTGGAACCTGAGGAAACCTTGGCATCATACGATGTGACTTCTCTCTTTACATCTGTCCCAACCCCAGCAGCAGTCTCAGTGGTGAGGACGAGACTGCTGGCGGACGTTTCTCTGCATGAAAGAACCAAACTTAAAGCGGATCACATCTGCCAATTATTGGAAATCTGCCTTAATACTACGTATTTTCAATTTCGGGAGAAATTTTATAAACAAATTCATGGTTGTGCTATGGGCTCACCAGTTTCACCCATAGTGGCTAATCAGAATCAGAATCAGAATACCTTTATTCGTCCCGCAATGTGGAAATTTCTGTACATTAATCTGTACATGGAAGAGATGGAGAAACAGGCCCTCACATCCTTCCCGGGGACAAAACCTAGACACTGGTTTAGATATGTGGACGATACTTTTGTCATAATTAAAAAACAAGAAATTCATTCCTTCACAGATCACCTCAACTCGGTAGACATCAACATTAAATTTACTTGTGAGGACATTAAAGAGAACCAACTAGCCTTCTTGGATTGTAAAGTAATTATAAAAGGGAACAGAGCGCTAATAACAGAAGTCTTTAGGATGGCTACGCACACTGACCAATACTTACTTTTTGACTCTAACCACCCTTTACAACACAAATTAGGAGTTATCAGAACCCTCCAGCATAGGGCTAAACTAATACCAACTAGCATTGAAGGTAGAGAAAAGGAGTCAAAACATATCAGGAGATCACTCACTAACTGTGGGTACCCTCAGTGGCCATTCAACAAATGTCAGAAAGAAAGAATAGGGAATGAAACCAATAATTCTCAAGATACAAAAAGGAGAGGAGTAGCAGTACCTTACATTGCAGGAGTTTCTGAAAAATTACAAAGAGTCCTTTGGCAACACAAAATTCCTACTTATTTCAAACCGATAAACACTTTAAGGCAAAAATTAGTGCATCCAAAAGATAGGCTACCAAATGAAAAACAAGGTAATGTAGTTTATTCCATACATTGTAAGAATGAAAATTGTAAAGAGCAGTACATTGGGGAGACTCAACAAATTCTCAAAAAAGACTTTATCAACATCGCAGGGATAATACAAGTGGGCCTCAATCGGCAGTACATTTGCACCTAAAAGCTAGCAACCACTCATTTGACGACAATGACGTTAAAATCTTAGCGAAAGAACATAGATGGTTTGAAAGGGGGGTAAAAGAAGCGATTCTTATAAAACAACAAAATCCTTCATTAAACCGGTCTGGTGGGGTGAGGTTCAATTTGGATCGTTCATACAATAGCCTGCTTAGGCAAAACAGGTTAGGCAACATTCGTAATGCTGATGAGGTGATACCGGTGGGAGTGGGGCAAATAGGCCAGTCGTTAGTCAGGAATGTAGGAACAATCAGTGGGGCCACAGGGAGTGGTACTCTGCTCCCCCCAACCTGAGAGTAGGGACCTATCATAGCTGTGTCCGGCGCTGCCATGTCTGGACATTAGGGATATATAAATGGGGCCGATACGACCAGTCAGACTTTAGTTCGCTGACGAAGCCGCTTGGATAGGAGGCGAAACGTCCGAAACCTTCAAATTTGTACAGATGACGGATGAAGAAACCTTCTCATCAATCCTCCATTTTGAAAATAAGGCCAAGCAACACAAAAAATGACTGGATGGTTGCACTTAACTTACTGTTTACTGTAGCTTGCTGTCACTAATTCTATTATTCTGCAGCCAAGGAGTCGCAAGAAGAATTCTCAGAAATCACCAGCGCCCCCTGTCATGAGGCAGGAGAACTGTGTGCCTCACCAATGCACACAGTTTTGATAAAAACAAAATAAAATAAACACTCTAGTACAGTGTTTATAGTGTACAATGACTGTACTGTACACCAGCTAAATTGTAGAAATGTAGTTCATATACTAAGTGTTTGAACACTAATAGCGATATGCAGAAGGACAGCAATGCGGTCTCATTGCAGAGAAAGCCAGCAGTTAGCATAGTCATTGCGCAATCCATGGTGAGGCTCAGCCGGCTGCTGCCTGACCTCTCGTCTCTACTTAGTATTTGAATGGTAAATGTGAAAATTCAGCGATTTTGGAAAAAAAAATCCAAAAGTGGTGAAGTTAAATGGAAAAGAACATTAAAGTACAAATCACTCAATAAATATAACTGTTTAATTTATTTATTCATTTGATATTTCCATGATGACAAGGCAGGTGAGGCCGTGCCTCACCTGCCTCCCCTGAATGCACGTCACGTGATTATCCATCCATCCATTTTCTGCCACTTATCCGGGGTCGGGTTGCGTGGGCAGCAGCGTCAGTAGGGAAGCCCAGACTTCCCTCTCGCCAGCCACTTCTTCCAGCTCTTCCTGATGGATCCCGAGGCGTTCCCAGGCTAGCTGGGTGATGTTGTCTCTCCAGCGTGTCCTCGGTCTTCTGCCAGTGTGATGTATGTATGTATGTATGTATGTATTTATGTATTTATTTATTTATTTATTTATTTATTTATTTGTGTGTTTATATCTGTGTTTGTTTATTTATTCTATTTTTTTATGTTTTTACACATGCTATGTCAAGCAAAAACAAAAAAAGAAAGTGGTCAGACGACTATGTACAACATAGTCCACCACTAACCAATACGATAAAATAAATAGCTGTATGTTATTGTCAAGTAATATTATCTTTGGAAAGACAGAGTTCTTAACTCAAGTCTGGTTTTAGATCATATCCCATGAATATGATCTAAAAGGCAGAAGAAATATGAGCACTCATGTAATCCCATTTCCTAGTGTTGTCGTGTTAACACCAGAGCATAATAATACCTCTTGCTTAAGGAAGTAGTCATGTCATTTCTTTTCAATGAATTTGAGCTGCTTTTATATTTTAAAAACATGGACTGAGCTCCCGATGAGAACAGCCTCAGCTTCCTTTGTCAACAAGATTTGTCCGGTCTGACCATGAGAACGGACGTCCGCCCGACAAGTCAAACGATGGTCATGTAGGAGCTCGCTGACTCGACTTGCACTACGAGGAAGAAGTTTGGCTACCTGGCAGCTTCTGTGATATTATTCCCCTGTAGTGGGTGTCTGAGAACTGGAGAAAGATTGAGAAAGCAGACAGCTGTGCAAACACAGATTCCATTCCAGCGTGTTTGGAACAGATGTTGAAGGATCGACTGTGCATGGGAGATGAGAGTCAGAGAAAGAGACTTTATCTTTGCTACCTGATGCTCGCTGGCGCGATTAAACGTTGTCCCAGACTGCAAATGCGGATTTAATCAAAGTATGGGAAAGTAACTTCTGCTTTTATGGCTGACGGCTGTACAGTATTACTGAACAAATATTGTGAAGGATATCTATTGTTCCTCCCTTGAATGTGTACATTTCAAAAGGGTCGACATTACATGCACATTCACGAAAATGGCTCACAACATATTTCCAAATCGAGCACGGTGAGCCCAGGTGCAATCAAAGCTACACATTTTCCTTTGGCTGATTGCCAGATTAACTGCGACCACAACGGTGCGCATTTCCCCCCTTAATCATTCCCATGCATGCTCCTGGGATTGAGAAAATTGCTGTCATAATGGTACACAGAAATATTCTGCTCCCCAGTAAACACAGGGGAAACTCACCCTTGTTTGCGTTGCCACTCAACAAACAAATACAGCCAATTGCTTGTCATCAAATCACAGAGAAAGTGTAAATGATTTTTGTTATTGTTGGAAAGCTACACTACAACTAAAATAATAGAGGAGTGTCACATCCTCTCGCTGCATTGCCCTCTTTTTTTTAAGATGCTCATTTGTGCAGCCTCTCATTTTCCCCAGGCCATTAATTAGCGCATGCTTATAGGAAACATATGAGTTAATAGATTAGAGGTATGCTTTAAATTGCTCTCGTACCTCCAGTGCGGTTTTCAAGCAGAAACAAGAAAGCATTCCTCTGCCCATGGGCCACAATTCACAGATGTTGAAGAGTAGCAGGAAAGCAAGGGCCCGGCCTTGTGGACACGTTCACAAAAACAGTGGTCCGCCACAGCTCACCATGCTCCTTTTCTTCCCTTAGTTGTTCCACTCACACAGGCAATTCATTGCTGGATAGTAACCAATGTCTTTATATCAAATACATTCTGCTAACCTTTTCAGATATGATACTGTACTTTCACTTACCTTAGTTTTCCCCCTGTAGTCAATTCCTTCCAGACATTCTGTGGTTTCATCTCAAATTCTGCTCTTCAAGGAGATTTGCCTGATTAGTGTCACAGAGCCCGGTGGATGACATGCCTGACATTTTCCTCCCTTCCAGCCCCTGCCTAGCTCAACCCTTTTGTGGTCTTCCATCATATAGCGTACATATACAGGATTAGTCACGCATGGCTTGCCCTATTTTGGCCCCGACAAGAAGCAATACAAATGCAACTTTAATCCTTCTCCAAGACTATCAATGTTCGGTCCACTATTCTTTCATTCTCCTACTGTCCCTGCCATCTGATTGAACCTTGTAGTACAGCGCTTAACCTAATATTCCCTCTGTCAAGCAAAACATCACATCAGTATATGATTTTGATACTACTTGCTGGATCCATCCGGCCCCCAAAATCCATCATCACCCCACACCACCACCACAATGCAACCCTTGCCCCCCCAAAAAAAACTTGAGGGAAGTATTTTCGATTTTTAACATCTGCCAGGCACTGTATCAAGAGTTATACTCCCGTCATCAGGAAGAAGGAAGTAAGTAGCCTGCTAAGTATCAGACAGACGCTAAAATAAACAAAAACACGAGACTCTAAAAAATTTCCCATGATGTTAGGGCAATTTATTTTCCTTTTTACTGTTTGAGTTACAATGGAGACATTGCTCAACCCCAGAAAATAAAACAAACAAACAAAAAAAAAATGAAACAATCCTTTCCATTCTCAAGGAAAAAGACTGCTCAAGATTTGAATTAAAACACACAAGTCTGTAATGATTGCGACTCTACTGCAGTATTAATTAAGTATATTGCATAAACGATGCATTTAGGATACAAATACGAATATACAACATACTAAAAAAAGCTTTTTAAAATAAAAATGTTCAATATCTGTACTGAAATCGTTGTCTAGTTTGCAACATGGTGATTTGCAACCAAATGTTTGGCACTTTGTGGATGAACGCAATTGTCATGATACAATTAAGTCAAGTGAGCAAAACAACAGCAAAGTCAGATTCTTGGTCTATTATTGGAAAAGTTAACAGAAGTGGAAAAGAGCCGTTGAAATGTGTTGTGCTTTTGTTTGACTGTTTAAGATCTGCACACCCCATACTTGGTTTTTCTAATAATACAGATGATTTATTAGCACAGTCTGATTGTGGTTACACTTTCTTAGGGGGCACCTTTGGGCCCCGGCCTTAGGCATTTAAAAATACCACAAACCACGGGAATCACCTTTTAAATGTTTGAGCCTTTGACATTGGATTTGGATGACAAACTATTATAGAAATCTTTTCCTTTTTTTTCAACATCTCGTGTTGTGTGAATCAGCTTCTTTACGTTCATGACTCGCCATGTGTTGTTGATTAAGGTAATTGAAGTTCAAACTGTGTATTTAACACTAATTTAAGATGTATATTAATTCTCTCGCCTATTCTCCAGCGTGTGCACAAAACTGCTGCTTGGAGCTGTGCTGATGTTTTTGTTGGTGGTGGTTCTTACCATAATTACTTCCTTCATTCAGCCTGTAAAGTGGTAAATATGGCCCACTATCGTGCTATTGAAAGCAAGCTGAGTGTTACCAACTAGAGATGCCTGGTGCCTAAATGCAAGCTATGTGAACCTACCACTACCAGCAGACATGCTAAAGGAATCTCCAAAATAAAGACACAAAAATAATGAATGATTAATGATTAATGCTGAAAACTGGTGCAAAGACAAAGAAAGATGATGGACTCAATTGTGGAGCCATCAAATTCAACCGTTTTTCACCCTTTCAGTTTTCCTGACGGTGCATAGGGAAGCACTTTTGTTAAGGAATCAGTTTCCCTGCACCACTATATAATAACTTGAGGGTGATTTAGGAGCTAAGATTCCAAAAATTACAAATTCCTTCTCGGGTTCCTTCCGCCTGCGAGTTTCATATCCTCCGTCGAAGATGGCGCTAGATTTCCCCATTGCAGTTACATGTGTGACAACTGAGTGGAAGTCTCTTTTCCTAAGTGCAGCAGCAGTGCAAGACTACAATCAATGTTTATTTGAACAAGTATGAGAATGTACAGAGTTCAAATAGACAAAAACAGCTCAACACGGCAGTCTAGAAAACATGGGATGAGATACTTCATACTGATCAATGCAGATTGATCAAACACTGTTGGGTCAGCAAAATATAGGCAGCCATGACAATATTTAAGGTTGGGCTTCTATTTGAAAAAAAAAAATCAATCCTTTCAGTGGAATGAACCGGTCCTCTTCTTATTCGACTGTTGCCAGGTAAACAATTTCATCAAGTTGTTTAATAAATATCAATGCTAATAAAGTGAACATTAGTTTTTTTTTGTTTGATCGGCTGTCTTGTTCAGTACGTTTATTGTTGACATTGTTGGCAATAAGGGAATCAGAAGCTCTAATGTTACTCTACGCCACAGGTATCAAAGTCAAGGCCCGTGGGCCAAATCTGGCCCAACACATCATTTTATTTGACCCGCAAAAGCAAATCAAACCTGTGAAATTCCATGATGTGTGCTAAAGTCGGAACCAAAATTTCCAATTGTCCTATCAGGGTCTGAAACAAAAAGTTAGCGGACACCAGGGCAGCCAACTCTGAAAAGTAGCCTGCCCGGCCATAAAGTTGCCTGCCCCATTTTTCACAACTTGAAACACAATAAGACGACTAATCGCAAAAAAAAAAAACATTGTTGCAAAGTATTTTTTTTTATTAAGGATGTACGTACCACAAATGCTCCCTTGCTTAATTTATGGCAAATATCCCTTGCTGAAGATTTTGCTGCAGTTGTCGTTTGTCCATACACTGTCATGGTGCACAATGCAATGTTTGCGTTGCGTTGTCTGCTCCAAGCCACATGAACTCCTCTTTCAAAACTCTCGAGGGCACTTTACAGTCACGAGATAATGTATGTTTACGTTTTGTAGCGTAATACATTTTGTTAGCTTCATTTCAATCTTTCTTCTGGGACTGAGGTTCTGTGCATCTACTTTGGAAAATGATATGCACATGCATGACCTTATAATGCTGGAGAATGTCCGAAGCACGAGGCAGGCTTCTGATTGGCTGCCGTGCCGAGTATGCAAATTGCCAAATGAACCGGTTTGTACACGTTTCATTTTCAGTTTTGATAAATGAAAATATTCACGTTTTAGTATGATGGTGATATCGTGTGTGGTTGTTGTCTGTACGAAGGGTTTTGTGAAAGGATCCGGGTTAAAATTTCACTGAATACCGATCGCTGAAGGAAAACCGGTTCGTTTGCAGTTTGCTTGTAGCGTTTGCTTAATGAATAACGTTTTATTTGAAAAACATGTCTTTTTTTTTCATGAAGTTGTCAGCCACCCGGGCGGAGACGTTTTTGTAAGTTGTACAGACGTTATTTTAGACACTGGTGCTATATTAACCACAAATACAGTCATTCTTTTTGATTTCAAATTTAAAAGCTAGTTATTTTTTAACTTGTTGTGCGCTCTATATATCATATGTGAAGGGAATGAAACATTCTAATGGCTTCTCCAAATTCATAACGGCCCCCAAGACGAAAGCGTAACTACAATGTGGCTCGCGGCAAAAAAAGACTGTGATAACCTTTCTCTAAATAGTCACGGTCAATTGATGAAAAGTTTGATCCTGACAAGAATTGGACAACTGGAGAATTGGAGGACTATAACAGGAATTAAATCATTGAGGTTATCGGGACAATAGTAAGGTTGAGCATCTGTAACTGGAAATCAGGTAGAACCGGTTCAAAGGGGGTGGTACTCTCAAGTCGCTGATGAATTTTGATTTCTAGTTACTTGCCTATGCAAAGTGCAAGTGAAGTACTACCAAAAGTACGTATGGGTGCCATCCCCCCTGGACAACCCTGGTGACCAGCGCCCGAACCTCGCAAGGCCCCAGTTTGTTGTAAATTTGGTGTATATTTTTCCATAAGGCGAGGGGCATGGTGAGGGGATGATTAACACGTTGGCCTCACAGTGCAGAGGTGCAGGGTTTGATTCTGGGCCCTGGCCTTCCTCTGAGGAGTTTGCATGTTCTGTCCATGCCTGGATGGGTTTTCTCCAAGTACTCGGGTACTTGGTCCCAATGTCCAAACACATGATGATGATCAAACATCTAAATTGTCTATGCGTGGCGATCACTTCAGGTTCTCCTGCTGCCAGAAGACACCTCGGATAGGATGCAGGCCAACTGTGACCCTTTTGAGTCTAAAGAGATTTCAATGATCGATGGATGGATGGACGGATGGATACCTCTGTAAGGCCTCACATATTCAACACTGAGCAACTGTCTCAAGTAGTCTGGTGATGTTACTATGAAAAAAACTGAAATACTGTTTTCTGTCAACCAAGCATGACAAATGTCAAAGATGTCCTCACAAATTTGCTTACCTGACATCTGCAAATTCTTTTTACGCGTTTATTTTTAGACAAACAGGGATCACTGATGATCACAGTGCATGCTTTTTAGGATTTACGAGACCAAGTCTATGGAGGGCTGTAAGTTGCCTCCCTTTCGCTTCAGAAATGTCCATGCACATCTTTAAGATTCCATGGCTCAGCCAGCAAAGCAGGGAAACCCCAGCCCTGAAATAAAGCAGTCAACATTCAGATAAGCTCATATCAGCTCTTCGTTCTTGCCAAGAGATGAGGTCCGGAGGAATGATAGGCCTGGTGAAGAGAGGGTTCATTTCACCATCATTGAAACCAGTGTGTGTGCGTGTGGGGGAGGGGGGGTTGTTTGCATGCCTATGTTTGAATTGAATGGCAGCTAGGCAGTTCCAGCTGTTGTGCAATTCATAGGCTATTAACGCTCATCAGCTTTCTGAGCACTCTGGGTGTTCTGAGACACTTCACACACTGACACTTGACATGATAACAGACACACACACACACACACACACACACACACACACACACACACACACACACACACACACACACACACACACACACACACACACACACACACACACACACACACACACACACACACACACACACACACACACACAATACCACAAGCACTGGGTTTTAACTCATTTGACTGCCAGATGTGCAAAAATGTGTCCACTCCAGTGCCAGGGTTTTTGTCATTGTCACTTGGGTTCCTGGACCCACAGAATATTGAGTTTTAGGACTACACCGTTAGAAACCATAGACACTCATCTTTCATCAGAAACAAAGAGTTAATCCCTAAATTATATCGGTCCGCAGTTATATCAGAATCAGAATCATCTTTATTGCCAGGTATGTCGAACACACAAGGAATTTGTTTCCGGTAGAGCATGCTGCACTAGTATCATCATCAAAAAATTGCAGAGGCACTATACAGTTCTATTTGCGTTATTGTTTAAGGAGTTAATGGCTTGGGGGAAGAAGCTGTTTAAATGTCTGCTGGATTTGGTGCGCATGGATCGGTAGCGCCTGCCTGAGAGGAGTAGCAGGAAAAGGTGGTGGGCAGGGTGTGGAGGGTCCAGTAGGATTGTCCGCGCCCTTGTTTAGATTCTTGCAGTGTGCAAGTCCTCGAGAGTGGGGAGGGAGGTGCCAATGATTTTTTTTCCGTCGTCCTAACATGAGCTTGAAATGAGGGTGGCTGTCCAAAATACAATGCAATGCATATTGGATTGGATTGGAATGGATTTGCCGTTATTAGTCTCACAGTGGAGAAATTTACATTTCACAGCAGCAAAGTGATGAAAGGAATGAATGGTTTATATAGCGCTTTAGCAACAGCTAAAGCTGGAAGAAAGCGCCAACATGGAAAAAAGGGAAATCCTGCCCCTTGTGGAAAAGAAAAAAAAACATTGCTGGAGGCCATGGCCAGCGCTTTAAAGGAACTCAAGCATAAAAAAAACAAAACCAGAATAAATTTGGAAATGGCGCTCTACGTCATATTTTCAATTCCCGAATACATTCGTGAATGGCAAAGAAAGGGTTAACACCAAAAGAACAAGCAACATGAGAATGGATCAACTTCCTGTGGTAGATGAAAATTTGGGAGAACATGTAGTTGTGCGCAAATGTGCGTGCGCATGTGTGTGTGCACGTGTGTGAGTGTGTGTGCGTGTGTGTTTGTGTGTGCGCGTGTGTGTGTGTGTGTGTGTGTGTGTGTGTGTGTGTGTGTGTGTGTGTGTGTGTGTGTGTGTGTGTGTGTGTGTGTGTGTGTGTGTGTGTGTGTGTGTGTGTGTGTGTGTGTGTGTGTGTGTGTGTGTGTGCGAGTAATCGTTTGTGGTTGTTTGCAGTTGTTTGTAGCCTGGTCTGAGCGGGCTATCCAGTCTGTAGCTCTGGCTGTCATCTAGCCTCAGCATGTGTTGCACACATGTTTCCAGGCCTGTGAATGAATCTTTGTTTAGAGCTGCATCCTTTACGACAGTTAGTGTATTCCCTCCTATTCCAAACCTGCCTGAATGAAAGCATTTTGAACCCTTTATGGTTCCATATGTACGCTAACAAACCTTGAACAAGGAAACAAGTTGGGACTCCTTACACGCACGCATGTATGCACATACATATATCGCTTCACATACACACAGATCGGCACTGATTCTCAACCAACTTGGACAGTGACTGATCCCCCATGGGCCGTTGTGGGGCTTGTATGGTAAGCCGGCCATGACACTTCTCATTCCCTCTGTGTGTGGGCCCATTCAGCCTGCTCAGGCTTCCCCGGCAGACATGAAACACCGCTGCTCTGCAACAGCTGCCTAGCAAAGAGGGAGCAAAGGAATCCCACTAGCCTTTCAGAAAAAAATATGGGTGAAATGTTAGGCGTACTTTGTAAAATGAGAAAGAAAAAAAAGATTACATTATGATCATGGTGATCTGTGTTTAATAACACTTTGTTTTTGGCTTGAAGATAAAGTCAAGTAAAAAATGTTCCCTACTGTTATATATTTTATGCTCCCCCTCTGGTGTAAACATTGTATTTTGATTTATAGTGTGTTCATGCAATATAAGTTAAGCAGCAAAATCCACCCGTTTTAACCCATATCAGAATGGGTGTCAAATACTCTGCACCCATCTAATCGTCAGTTGGCCGACTGCTTACAAGCTTAGCCTAGCATTTGGCACCTTTGCAGTAATATGCAAGCCGCAAGGACTCATTCTCTATTGTGGGAAAGGGACATTTAGACCTCAACCTAAAGAAGCAAGATGAAATAAAACACTCTTCTTTTCCTTTCGGCTTTTCCCTTCAGGAGTCGCCACAGTGAATCAATGTCCTCCATCTCTCCCGGTTTTGTGCATCCTCTTCTCTCACACCAGCTACCTTCATGTCCTCTTTGACCACATCCATGAACCTCCTCTTCGGTCTTCCTCTCGGTCTCCTGCCTGGCAGTTCAAGATTCAGCATCCTTCTCCCAATATAGTCGTTCTCTCTCCTCTGGACATCTCCAAACCATCTCAGTCTGGCCTCTCTGACTTTCTCTCCAAAGCCTCTAATATGAATTGTCCCTCTAATGTACTCATTCCTGATCCGATCCAACCTGGTCACTCCCAAAGAAAACCTCAACATCTTCAGCTCTGCCAACTCCAGCTCTGCTTCCTGTCTTTTCTTCAGTGGCACTGTCTCCAGTCCAAACATCATGGGTCTCACCACTGTTTTATACACTTTTCCTTTCATCCTAGCTGAAACCCTTCTATCACACATCACACCTGACATTTTTCTCCAGCTGCTGCAGCCTGCCTGCACACGCTTCTTCACCTCTTTTTCACACTCTCCATTGTTCTGGACAGTTGACCCCAAGTACTTAAAATCCTCGACCTTCTTTATCTCTACTCCCTGTAGCATCACTCTTGCACTTGGATCCCTCTCATTCACACACATATATTCCGTCTTGCTGTGACTGATCTTCATTCCTCTCCTTTCCAGGGCATATCTCCACACCTCTAGTTTCTCCGCCACCTGTTCCCTGTTCTCGCTACAGATCACAATGTCATCTGCAAACATCATGGTCCAAGGAGATTCTTGTCTAACATCGTCTGTCAGCCTGTCCATCACCATATCATGGATGAAATAAAACACTATTAAACCTTATTTTGTTTTTGCCTGTGCATGGATGGCTCATGTTGCGGCATCATCCACCGCAGCTGCACTGGAGTGGGCGGTGAGAGTGGGGTTGGTACAATTTGTGTAAATGGACACGCACACAGTAATAAAAAAAAGTTTGTCTAAAAGGCAGCACAGTCACTCCTGGCAGGTAAGGGGTTGTGTCTCGCTCAACAACAAACTAGCAGTTCTCCAGCCATCACTCCCAATTTCCATACTCGGCCTACAATCGGTCTTCTTCTTTTTCCTCCAAGATGGCCAAGCCAAGTCCTTCCAGACCGGGCAACTGCCGTTCGGATATAATTAGAATAGTGTGTCTTTGAATTGAATTTGGAGTGATTCATTGTTTGCTTAAATGACACCTGCTGCCATGGCAACACGACCACGAAGTGTCGTGTGGTGACACCCACAACTGACAGGTAGTCAGTTCTTTTTCAAGTCGAAGTGCACTGGCTCCTGTTAACTAGTCGCTGACCATCTTTAGCAGCAAACAACGTCCACAACCGAGAGACTCATCTCACATCGCCCACCTTCTTCGCATAAACATGCTGTTCCAGCTGACTCACTTTAAGCTCCCTTCACACAAATCGACACAGCCTCACAAATAAACATACACACAAGTCATGCACACACTGACACTTGGCCGGGATGCAGCTCAGCACATTCTTGCGGGGCATGTTGACACCCCGTCGGGCGGGATCTATGAGTACTTTCTGGCATGGGGAGCATTTTGTTATTCCAACAAATACTGACTCCCCTTGCTCGCAGCCGCAGAGCAAATGAAGAAAGAGTTTTTTTTTCCCTTGGCACTGCACGCAACTTGGCGACTATTGACACATATTATTGAGACTGAGTCAGAACGCTTAATTTCGTATTTAGTCAGTGAGATCTCTGCAGACCACAGGAAGACAGACAGACAGACAGACAGACAGACAGACAGACAGACAGACAGTAACAGTATCCCAGATCTTTCAGCTAAATAAAGCACTGATTTCTTCCTCTCCAATTATACATAATCAAATACAATTGTTGAATGTGAGATATTTTTGAGCTATCATTGGAATGTGCAGTTAGCCTTTATGTAATGGTTTGTGGCCACGTTCAAACTGAATGCATATTTTCACAAGCTGAACCACAGAATATCCTCATTTTGTTTTAACCAAATATGCTCATAAGAGGGTGTATTGTAGATAAGGAGTATAACATTGAATGTAGGAGATAGACATAAATGATGTGAATTACAGAACTAGTTAAGCCATTCATGAACCAACAATGATAACATACACCAAGTGGGGTTTTTTGAAGCGTTTTATTAGTGGATAAGCATGGAAAAAAACATGAATGCCTTCGATGGAAACACACGTAAGGGTCCATTTCTACAGGCTGATGAACAACTGACATTATGATAAATTAATATAAGCACTGAGCCTCTTGCCCGATGTCAGATGCAAGACTACAGCGGACCCCGACTCCAAATAATAAAGCTTCAATTCTCTAGAAAGCAGGACTCGAAATTCAAACAGAATGTCATGTTTAGATGACGGTATATTATTTGGAATATTATCATACAAGTAAACAAGACAAGAAAATTCACACCCACAGCTGTGGTGCCTACGAATTTGGCACCTGAAGTTGATCCTTATAAAATTTTAAATTAGCACAACTTTCAAAGACACAAGGTAAAAGACAAAGGTATAGTGGTTGGGAAGTAGTGGTAGACATTTTTAAAGATGTGATTAATTGAGTCAAACTATATTTTGATGACCAAGCTTTTGAAGCTTGTAAGTAGCAGAAGAAAAGAAACAGATTAAGCTTTCTCTGCATCAAAAATGTATCTCGTTCATATCCTAAGTATTTAAGATTGAGGGTGCCAAGATTGGTGGTTTATTTGATTTATCTGCCTCAGTCCTGCTAGTCATCACTTTGTCGAGTTATGCCCAGTCTTATCCTGTTTGTTATTTTGAATCTCGTGGAATATTGAGTACCGTATTTTCCGGTACATAAGACACACCCAAAAGCTTTAATTTTCTTCACAAGATGATCCTGCGCCTTATACGCAGGTGTGCCTTATATGTGAAGCAATATTGAGCCACAACAGGTCTCACAACTACTGTCAGCAGCCACCGACTCCATTTCCCCCTGTAGAAGTAGTGTGTAACCCCAGTCTCTACTGTATCACCTCATACGTGGTGTACCTTATATTTGGAAAACGTTTATTATATTTATATATTATTGGATTGGATATGCCTTTATTAGTCTCACAGTGGAGAAATTTACATTAATTATATAATTAATTATTAATTATATTTAGAATACTATTTTCATTCATTGAAGGTGCGATTTATAATCCGGTGCCCCTTATATTTGGAAAATGTAATGTGAAAATACACCATTCATTGGGAGTCTGCCGTATACTATGGTGCGCCTCATACACCGGAAAATACGGTAGTTCATCCAACGGACCTTTCTTGCCTTTGTGGGTTTTTCTTTCTTTTTAAGATGAACCCACTCAGGGACATCAATTACTACAGCGGGCAGATTATGATTTTATCAGGTTACAAGGTATATGGAAGGATTGAATTCCCATTTTGAGAGTACTTCTGCTTTCCTTCCCTGCTTTCTGCACTTGGGTCCTCAATCGTGCACGTCCATAGCAGAGTGATTTATGATGAGCAATCTCAAAAACAATATCCATGACAGTCACTGGGTTAGAGAGAAAAAAAAATCAAAATGTAATTTGTTGACAGCTTTTACTACACCTCCTGCTCCAACATGCAATGTACCAGTTATTCTGTTGTGGTCTTTTTTGCTTTCATAAATAGTCGTTCTTCTGTCGGAGGCTCCCTTTCAGGCTCTTTTAATGATCATAGGATGTCTATTCTAATGTGGAGCACAGGACCGCTAATGCCAAACACATGCGCCAGTGCTTTACAGTGAAGACGGCGCATCTTTTAAGTGATAATTATTTGAATCCGACCCTACTTCTCACAACATGTGCCTAACATGTGAGTGAGCCTTCAAGACAAGTGTAAAAGGTTGGAACGCAAGTATGTATGACTATTATTTCATGGAAATTCAGAGCTGTACCTTGCTTAATTTATTATGCACTTATTGACAGTTTTTCTCCGCATTATGTGTGTGTGTGTGTGTGTGTGTGTGTGTGTGTGTGTGTGTGTGTGTGTGTGTGTGTGTGTGTGTGTGTGTGTGTGTGTGTGTGTGTGTGAGGGGGGGGGGGGGCGTGAGTAGCCCACTTGTTGGCACACACACACTCTGGCTGGAACATGACTCAGATGTCACCAGAATAGGGTGAATCTGCCTTTGCCTGCCAACTGCACATACTTTCAAAGTCAATATTTGCAAAAGCCAATCAGAGTTCCGTCCCCCCTTATTTGTAAGGTAACAGCGATAAAAAGAGTCAATGGCACCAGAGGTACAAATGGCAATGTTTAAACTACTGTATCCTTGTTTTTCTTCAGGTAAATGTAAAGCAGAGAGCTGAAAAGGCCATTGAGCACGGCAGAGGTTTATTTTTGCCTCCAGCCCATGTCCTGCCTAATTCTCCACCCTGTTTTCCTGCCTTTGAAGCTGACGGCCTTTTCTTTCCAGGAGCCAGACAGGACAGACCACATCCTGTAAGAATCAGGAAGGAGTGCTTTCTGTGAAGCGCTGCGGATGCCTTCAGCACAGGTAACAAGCTCGGGCCACATCTGGCATGTCACATCATTTTAAAGCCATTGTGTCTCTACTCCAGGTTTTCTATTCAAATTCGCACCCACGTTGCAAATTGACTCAACAAATTTCAAATTTCACTTGTGTCTGTAGTTATACAGTTATTTGTTGAATACCTTTTGAGGAATAAAATGATGAGGCAATTATACTTTCAAAAAATCTCACTGTCGTTATGGCTGAGGGGTACCATAACTACCCTGTGGACCATCACATCATTTAGTTTAACACCATGACCTACAATTTAGTCCAGGGGTCGGCAACCCAAAATGTTTAAAGAGCAATATTAGGCAAAAAAAATCTGTCTGGATCCGCAAAATATTAAAAGCCTTATTTAATCGGTACCCGAGTGGACCAGTGGTGAGCGCATCAACCTCACAGTGCAGAGGTCGCTGTGTGGATTTTTCATGTTCTCCCTGGGACCGCGTGGGTTTCCTGTAGGTCAGGGGTCGGGAACCTTTTTGACTAAGAGAGCCATATAAGTAAAATATTTAGAAATGTTTTTCAGTGAGAGCCACACGCACGTGCGCACACACACACATACACACACGCGCGGCCACTTTTCAACAAAATATCAGAATGTATTATTTAAAATAACTTTGTGATAGTACTCGCCGTTAACATGAATGGTTTTCCGTTCCTCGTGATTTGTAAAAATCCAGGCAAACGATCGGAATGAAATTCAATTTGCCGGTCCAGAGGCGAAGTTACTACTAGCTAGCCTGCACACGGCTAATAGGCTTCCACACTTGCTATCTGCAATCTACTTCTCACAGAAGTATGTTGATGCTAACGTTAACATGGGGCTTGTTAAAATGTGACTGACATTCGGCTGTTTCATCCATCGATGGTATTGTTTCATTGCAAATTAGAATCTCCATTATTTCTGAGCGCTATTTAAAGAAGACACTAATGTGCACATTTTAAGGACTTATGTTTCACAATTTCAATGATGAGCTGGCTCTTTTCATGGAGAACGATGTAATGGGACACTATTTTTCATCAGGTCATACATTTAGGTTTCATTACCAAGTTTGATATGCACCTACCATACTTTCTTTAACACCATCGGCCAAACCGCCCCTTTTACTACGCGCCACACTGAGGTCTGTGTTCCCATTCGCCTGCGTATGATATTAAAAGGAGCAAACTGGAGAACTCAAATCCTGCCAAAACCCTCTTTCATGCCCAACTGTCGAACTTTGCCAGACTATTGCATTCTGGCGTAATGAAAACAGGCACACATTCAAATAATTTAACCTCAATCCAGAAAGCAAGAGTGACAGTGGCTCTCGGTCCCACCTCTGGGAGTACAGAGTTGATTTGCTGTACAGTCAGCGCTCAAGTTTGGGTACCCGTCCCTTCCAAATATACAGCTTTCATTTAGACTATCGAGATACATTCCAGCACTCTTGGACTTGTGGAACTGTAACCAGAAGCACATGATATAGCGAAATTTATCCACTCTGTGTTAAAATTGTAATTCGCCAGTGCAATAACAAAGTAATCTGTAATATGAAATCAATCTCTTTCCTTGCATTTACTTCATGTTGTATAAACTTCAATTGCAATAAATATGGGAGCCAGGACCTTGTGTAAAATACGATATTTTGCAAATATTACATCAGAAGTGTCCAAGTCAAGGCCCGCCACATCATTTTATTCAGCCTGCGAAAGTAAATAAAATGTGAAATTCCATGATGCTTGCTAAAATCTGAACCAAAATTTCAAATCGTCATATGTAAACCACAATAGCAGTCATTATTCTTGACTTCAGATTTGAAAACTTGTGATTTCTATATGTAACATTCTAATGGCTTCCCCAAATTCATGACGGCCATTAAGAGGAAACCGTCACTACAATGTGGTCCACGGCAAAAAAATGAGTTTGACACCACTGCATTACACTGTTTTGAATCTGATTCCTGGCTGCAGCATGTTCCACAAAAAGCTGAGGGACGGGCAACAAAAGATTGCAATCACCTGTTTTGGACTTTCCATGGATGAACAGGCTAATTGGGAAGGAGGTGATTGGGTATTAAAGGAGTATCCCTAAAAGGTGCAATTGTACCCTATGAATGACGTGGTATGGTTCACTACTTTGTGAATAACTCAGAGAGCAAACGCTCCTAAAATGAGGCTTAAAATGATCATTAAATTCCCACGACCTTCAACTCTCTGTGGCACTTTGCTCAGGTTTAACTCATAATTTTAACACTAGCCATAAGATCTAACCTTTGTAGACGACTGTGCTGTCTCGACAATCGAGTGCAATGCCTGAACAGTGATTGGCTATGACTAATAATACCTACTGCATTGTCTTGAACCCAAACTCAAAGCCATGTCCAGTCTAGAAGTGACAAGAGCCCCTATGTGGCAGTGGTCACCTTTTAATAATATGATTAGGTTGATCATTGTAAGTCAAATCTGTATTACATTTCATTTGATTATTTCTCTTCTTATATTTTATGTGGAATTAAAAAGCTATGAGAGACCAAAAAGTTTAAAGAGGACTGGAGGTAAGTACTGCGGGTATCTTTAATAGGTGCTTTGGAAGTTGCTGGAAAAGCCTTGTGGCTGCAAAACGTATCGACCTATATGGTGCAGATTCCACAAGAATGCATCCTTAATATCTGCGCTCTTATGAGCAAGGGGAATTGAAATATAATACATTCCTGGCTGTGCAAACTTAAGTGGTGTCAAGAAAGACTTTTCCCAGAAAGTTGATATGGAAATTGGCAATGAAACTGAAACACCTGAGGCGCTTACAGGAAAGAGAGCAGTGTTGCAAACTGTTTGTTTGCCAATTCACACGTCAGGGGGGAGAAAAGGCTGAGCAAGCATGGATGGGTGTGTGGATCCAGTGATCCTCTTCCTGGCACTTGTCACTGCACGTTCCCGGTGAAGAATATGACTATAACAGCTGGGTGACTAATAAAGCAGGATTTGGACATGTGTGTTGTTTTTGGAGGGCAGAATTATATTTTATGTCTTTTAGGCTTGCAGATCATATGGTTTGTTTTATGAGAGGAGGAAATTATGTTCATCAAGACTGAACTTCAAAAGACAAACCCTCCTCTTCACTTGCTATAAATTTTATGTCCTGCCAATGAAAACTGAACGCCATTCAACAAATCAAAGGCTGGTTAGGAAAAAACAACAAGTATTTCACAACAAAGGTGGTTAACATCAAGTGCGGTGGACAGTCATCTAGAATATGGCTCTGATTCTCACCAATTGCCAACACGACATATTTAATTTCACTAAATTGCTCCAAATATATATGCAATGCTGTCAGGGCCTTCAAGGCCTTCTCTGCAGGCCTAAACGATATCAGAAGAACTGACCTACATTGAAAACGTTGTTTAAATTTAGATGAAATTAAGTATTGTCCATGACCATTAATGAATGAATTAAGTGTTGTATTTATCACCGTATTTTGTCTTCATGTATGTAATATGATATGTTTTGGCAGCACATCTTGAAGTCGTTTGTAGGTTATCTTTTTATTTTATGTCCAACCAGATTTCAGCCCCAATGTCTTGCCATGCCATCGTGAATTACCCTCAGCTATATTTATTTCTTCATTCATTTTGAGAATTTGAAACTATCATATTTCAGATTTAGGAGAGCGACCCAGCATGATTACTTATGAGTCGGTCAACAGCTGAATACTTCTTGGTGACTAACATGCTCTTTATTTCATGAATGAATTTTCAAAGGGAACCTAAAAAAAATAAAAGAAAGCCAAGATATTGTGAGGACTAGTTGGAGAAGCTTTGAAGTTGAATGATTAGGAGTCAAGGATTAATTGGTAACTTTTACAATGTCCACACTGTATATCTCAACAGTGCTATTAGCAAAAGACAATAGTGTTTGTCTACAAATAAGCATCTTTGTTGAGTACAATATATTGTATTTATTTATTTTGAGTACAATGTATTTTATTTATTGATCTCCTAATAACATGTTATGAACATTGAATCTGAATGGGTGCGTGTATGTTTGACTATATACCGTGTATATATAGAAACAGATGCATATAAATATCTGGAGCATGCAAGGAATCAAAAGGCACGGCGAAAGGTGAAAAGGGGCCATTTGTTGCTCTGGCATATAGTCAGACTCAAGGAAGTGACAGCAGTGCCCGAATGCCAAATGGTGCTCCAAGTGGGTCGGTGCTCAATCACACACTGCCTGTATGATATACGGACTACATCATAAGTGCACCTGTGCAAACATTCAGAAGGAGGGGCGGCAGGGGTATCGCCCCCTTGGAGTAAGCAACGGTTTGCACACAATAATTCTCTGTAGGTTAGTTTTCTGTCTGTTTGGTGCATTAGTTGTAGTTACACATCAGAAAAAATAGCCTATAGTGGTTGCAATATGCGTACAAAAAAATAAACGTCAATTTTCGAATTTGTCAATGTTGGATGCAGTCTCGTCTCAGGAAACTGCTGTCTGACTCCAAATATTCTTCCTATCACGAGTGCCAAGACCACATAAATGCATTTTATAGCCTTATTTGCATCCTTGGGTTTATGTTCTTTGTCTTTTATGGTTGACAGCCTATATGGTTTTTGTGACTCACCCCCCCCCCCCCCCCCCAAAAAAAAAAAAAAAAAAAAGAAACGCTTAACAACTGATGCCAAAGCCCTGTGGTGTGAGTGATTGTATGTTTAGGTGTGTCTCGAAGGACCAGTGTGTTATTTTATGTCAAAGGTCTCTCTATTGATGGATACAAAATACTTCTCAGAGCCCAAGGTTTCTTTTAAAACGTATTGGGGATGCAAGACGTACTACAAACACTACTATTTTATTCCTCACCAGATACAAGATGCACATTTTAAACCTAAAGAAATGAACTAACGATCATGACAAATAAATAAAGTGAACACTTCAGTCCCTATTGCAATATGTTAAATCTAACCATGACCTAATTGAGAGAAAAATTACTTAAATACAACCAAAATCATTGACTAATAAGGATTGTTTTCACAATCGGACAACATCTGTAGTGTGGTCGGAAAATTACATATACCAGTGAGGGAAAACAGTGCACTAGTTGACAATTGCATGCTACTTCTAGTACTAATGACATTATAATATTTTATTTGTTAACATCTACTGCTTAATTAGTAGTACTAGTGCAGTGTTGCATCACAAATATTGTATTTTTCAGTATAGAAGGTGCACTCAAAATCCTTGATTTTCTTCAAAAGATGATGTAAATTTCTCCACTGTGAGACTAATAAAGGCATATCCAATCCAAATCCAATCCAATGACCCTGCGACTTATACGCCAAGCGCCTTAGATGTGAATTAATATTGAGCCACAACAAGTCTCACAACCCGACATCCATCCATCCATCCATCCATCCATCCATCCATCCATCCATCTATCTATCTATCTATCTATCTATCTATCTATCTATCTATCTATCTATCTATCTATCTATCTATCTATCTATCTATCTATCTATCTATCTATCTATCTGTCTGTCTGTCTGTCTGTCCGTGCGTCCTTCTGTCCGTCTGTCCCTCTTTATTCGTTCATTCACCTATTTGTTTGTTTACTTGCTTGATTGTTCATTTTGGGGGGTTACTGTTTACTGTATGATGCAAAAGATACTGCAATGCTTTTGAAAATGTTTAAGTAGTTAATCCATCCATCCATCCATTTTCCGTACCGCTTAGGGTCTGCAGGGCACACAAAGCCAAACAACCATTCACTCTCACACTCACACCTAGGGACAATTTGGAGTGTTCAATCAGGCTGACATGCATGCATGTTTTTTTTTTAATGTGGGAGGAAACCGGAGGACCCAGAGAAAGCCCACACGGGCCCGGGGCGATCATGCAAACTCCACATAGGGAGTCCGGAGCGGGACGCGAACCAGCGACTTCTGCACTGTGAAGCCGGCGTGCTAACCAATCGACCACCAGACCGCCCCTTAATTCAACAAAATATTATTATTATTATTATTATTTCACAATAAAGCTGACTGACTTTTTTTGACTTTGATAATTTGAAAAAATCCTTCAAAAGCAAACACGAAGCTGTAGCATCCATTGACGAAAATAGACTGTCTCACATCTCCGTTATTTTTGGAATCCATCAATCTTGAAAGGTTGATGTTATTTTTTTCCATGACCAAATAAAAAAAAACTCTCTGGGACAAACCTAGATTAATTCCAGAATCTCAGGAGAAAATATAACAAATGATACAGCCCAGCAAGTGTCACTGTGACAGGTTGTAAATTATCGTATTTCCTATTTTGGTTACATTCGCGTAGTTCTATTGGTTTACAAATGATATATATCGAAAATGTTTATTTAAACATGGAACGCCTGCTTCGGTTCATGTTTCGTGTCGGACCGATTTAGATCGTTGGACCGGAAATTGTTGTGCGCGTACGTTTGCATTAGATCGGGGCATTCGAAGTAAACCACTGTTGAGTCAAGACGTATCACATTGCTTGTCTTGTGGTTTTTTTCTGGATCCCACAACACCGTATCTCCCTTACTATAGTGGAGAGCGCAACATTTTGGAGGCACCGCTGGGATATTTGCGTTCGAGTGTTGTCTACTCGCCGTGGGTAGAAGCTCGCGCCGAATATCCCCAATCAACCCAGTCGGAGTGGCGTCGCCGTTTACTGGTTTGTTTCTACATGTGCTCCAGTTGCATCTCTGTGCGTACAGCCACCACTAGAGGGCACTGGAAGACTTTGAAGTGAATCCGGCCAGCTGAACTGCGTCTACCCTCTCGAAAATGGCGTTAGAGGAATTACAGTTGGACATCAAAGGCAAGTTATTTGGACTGAATTTTCAACAGTTGTCAGAGTTATGTGCTGAAATCCAAATATCTGGACTGGAAAGAGAGCAACTTACAGGAAAGACTCGAGGCCAACTAATTAATATTGTGTCAACCTACATTGAAAGAGCTGAATTAGAGCTAGAAGATGGAGGAATGTCAGATTTGCTACGTATAAAGGACTTGATTGAAAGTATAAAAGATTTTGAACCAGGAATAGCCAAACCAAGTGAAAAAGGTCGGGATGCAGTGCGAAAGAGAAGCATAGTGCCCCCAGACACTGCCCCCTGGCGCAAAGATTTCAAAATATCTGGACAAATAGGTGAACTCGGACAAAAAGATAAACTCACATTTCCTAATTTGGTCAGACAGATAGAAAGTGGGCTCAGTAAAGGCTACCAGGGGGATGAGATCATCGATGCAGTGGTTCGTGCCATAACACCAGGTCTGCAGTTGAGAAGCTACCTCGAAGGGAAAGAAAATCTTACCCTAACTTCTTTACGAAGGATTCTCCGATCTCACTATCAAGAGAGAGGAGCCACTGAGTTGTACAAGCAGCTCTCATCGGAAGTGCAGACTAATAAAGAGTCCCCACAGAAATTTCTACTGCGTGCAATGGATCTTCGTCAAAGGATTCTTTTTGCATCTCAAGAAGCTGAATCAGGGGTGAAGTATGATCCCACGTTGGTCCAGAGTTTATTCCTGCACACAGTTCTGACGGGGTTACAGAGTGACAATGTAAAGTGTGACATGCAACCTTTCCTCCTGCTAACCACCACATCAGATGAAGTACTGTTAGAAAAATTAAACATGGCATGTGCAAATGAAAAAGAGCGACAGGAAAAAAAGAAAAATGCTGCTGCACGGGTGACAACGCTGAACACTGTCCAGGTAGATGACACACCAGTCCCGATTGGGAAGAAGACAGTTTTAAAGCAGAATACTGTTACTGTGCCGAATGAACTCCTTTCAGAGATCAAAGAGATGAGGTCAGAGATGATGCTGTTAAAAGAGCTGCGTGCAGAAGTGTCCCAGATCAAAGAGACTATTCAGAAACCAACAGCCACTTCTCAGCCCACCAGCGGAGGACCTGAACGCCTGCCTGACCACTACCCTGAACAGGTCGCCTTCACTCCACCTTCACAATATCAGGTAGATCCACCAGCCAGGCACTACTACACCCAGCACTCCCCATCAGCTCTTCAGCAGTACCACCCAGCACCAGGGCCCAGGCCGATGAGGGGGGCAGCACAGTTCCAGCAGCGGTTCGCCCCTCCGCAGTACTACATGCCCCGTCGCCCTCAGCCCAGGTGTTATTCTTGTATTCAGACAGGTGAAGAATATTGTCAGCACTGTTTTAAATGTGGCAGTAGTGAACATTTCAGAGCAGGCTGCAAAGCACAGAACTCAGCTAGGAACCATGCTTTAAACTAGAAAGGGTTACTCCAGTGGGACATGGTGTGACCACAGAGACAGATAGGTCCCAGTGTTACAGTGGTGCTATGAAAATGGAATGTAAGCCCCACACACGTGGCCCCGTTCAGAAGAGACATAAGCAGTCATTTGTCGAGCGTACAGATAAGAACCAGTGTGGCAAATTACCTTCGGTCAGGGAGTTAGTGGGAAAGAAATGTCTTATTCGGTGCTTTTTGGGTAACAAAAGGGTTGAAGCACTCTGGGACTCGGGGTCCCAGGTGTGTGCTGTAGATGAGTTATGGAAACAAACAAACTTACCTGACGTGTCATTGAAAAATGTGAATGAACTTATTGACCCTGATAACACTCTCAATATTGTGGCAGCTAATGGAACGGATATGCCTTATGTAGGATGGCTTGAGATATCATTTAAACTTGGTGCTAATGATCCAGGGCTACTTGTACCAGTATTAGTACTAAAAGGTGACCAGCAACAGTGTCCTATCATAGGGTTTAATGTCATTGAGCGTCTTGTGTTAGATAGCCTCTCTAATGAGTCACAAACAGGGGATACAGAAAAGCTCTTGAAATCGGTTAGACTAGCTTTTCCCCACCTTAAGCGCAATAAAGCTGCCACTTTCATAAAAGCAGTTAGTCTGGGACAAGCACATGAGTACCGTGTAAAAACAACAAATGAGAGATTCACTATAGCCAGGCATAGCTCACTTATTATTCCATGCAAAGTACAGGCTAAGCCCTTTAAGGAAGATGTTACATTGGTTTTTGAGCCAAGTGAAAACCCACAGTGGCCAGATGGCCTCGAGCTTTGTGACTCGTTGGTCTCAGTTAAGGCAGGTTCCATCCCTAGGATAGTTGTTAGTGTCCAGAACCCTACTAATCATGATATTAGGTTTCCAGTAAAGGCTATTATTGGTACAGTGCAGTCGGTAGGGTCTGTCTACCCAGCTAACATATTTAAAAGGGACCTTCCTTCAGTGGTTGTCAATGAGGTCCATGTCCAGAATACCACCATCGCTCTCAGTGAGCAGTGGGACCCCCCAATTGACCTTTCTCATTTGGACGAAGATAAAAGAAAGACTGTTCAGCAGATGTTGAGAGAGGAATCGGCATCATTTTCAAAATCGGACGACGACATAGGGTGTGTGGAAAACCTACAAATGGACATTTTGTTGAAAGACACTGAGCCTGTTTCAAAGACATATATGTCTGTCCCAAAGCCAATGTACAGAGAGGTGAAAGACTATTTACAGGACTTGATAGCGCAGGGGTGGGTGGAAAAGTCCACTTCCTCCTACTCATCCCCTGTCGTCTGTGTCAGGAAAAAAGATGGTACACTGCGCTTATGTATTGATTACAGAGAGCTGAACCGGAAAACACACCCTGACCGGCACCCCATCCCACGGGTACAGGACGTGGTGGATAGCCTTGGGGGTAACACCATCTTCTCGCTGCTGGACCAAGGCAAAGCATACCACCAGGGGTTCATGTCCAAAGGGAGCCGACACCTGACTGCCTTCGTGACCCCTTGGGGCCTTTATGAATGGATTCGAATTCCGTTTGGACTCATGAATGCACCAGCAGCGTTCCAGCGGTGTATGGAACAATGTCTGGAGGGGTTACGGGACGAAATATGTGTCCCCTATCTTGATGACATTCTTGTTTTCAGCGGGACATTTGACAACCACGTTGAGGACGTCAGACGAGTGTTGCGACGTCTCAGGGAAAATGGAATAAAACTCAAAGCCCGAAAGTGTGACCTCTTTAAGCCGGAAGTGAGGTACCTCGGCAGGATTGTCTCTGCTGAGGGGAGCAGAATGGACCCGGCAGATACAGCAGCAGTGCGTGCCCTGAAAAACAAGCAGCCAGGCACTGTCGGTGAGCTTCGAGCCATTTTGGGACTATTAAGCTATTATAGGCAATACATCAAAGATTTCTCTTGTATCGCTAGTCCCTTGTATGCTTTGCTTAAAGCCCCTCTGAATGTTGAGACTCAGCAGCATCAAAGACAAAAATGGAAAGTGAGACATAACAGTGTGTCTTCCAACACACGTATTGAGTGGAGTGATGAGCATCAGTCAGTGTTAGAGCAGCTAATAGACTGTTTAGTTCAACCACCAGTTTTAGGTTTTCCTGACTTCGCGCATCCTTTCATTTTGCATACAGATGCCTCTAACCGGGGTTTAGGTGCTGTGTTGTACCAAAGACAAAATGGCAAACTTCGCGTGATAGCCTATGGCTCTCGGACATTAACTGCAGCTGAGAAGAATTATAATTTACACTCGGGCAAGTTGGAATTTTTGGCGCTTAAGTGGGCGATCACAGACAAGTTTCGTGATTATTTGTACTATGCACCATTCTTCACTGTGTATAGTGACAATAATCCACTCACGTATGTACTGTCGACTGCTAAGTTAAATGCAACTGGGTGCAGGTGGGTCGCAGAACTTTCTGATTTTAATTTTACTGTTAAATATCGTCCCGGTAAGGAAAATGTTGATGCAGACAGTTTATCTAGGATGCCCCTTGATATGGTAACATATATGGAAGGATGTACAAAAGAAATGTCATATGATGCTGTGAGTGCTGCCGTACAAGCGGTTGACCAACAGAACGAGTCTAGTGCAGCTTGGTCTATGGGAATCTCAGCTATGTGTGCCGAGGTGTCACTAAACACACCGATAGCCCCATTGACTGTTGGACAGATCAAGCTAGATCAAGAGACTGACCCCATTATAGGACATATTATTAGATACAAACTGGCGGAGACGAAACCGCTAGGTACTGAACTAAGAAAGCATTGTCCTCAAGTTGTTTGTCTTGTGAGGGAATGGGACAAGCTACACTTTAATGACAGAGGTGTTTTGTACAGAAAAACGGCAAACAGAACCCAACTACTGCTTCCTGAAAAACACAAGGTGACAGTGTTAAAAGAGCTGCATGATGAAATGGGCCACCATGGTGTAGAAAGGACTCTTTCCCTTGTAAGGGATCGTTTTTACTGGCCCTTTATGCAAAAAGAAATAGAGGACTATGTACTGAGAGAGTGTGTGTGCCTAAAACACAAAAAGCCCAACCGTGAGACCAGAGCCCCTCTTACTAATATTGTGACTACTCAGCCTTTTGAACTTGTCTCCGTTGACTTTTTGCATCTTGACAAATGTAAGGGTGGTTATGAATACGTGCTTGTGCTAGTAGACCATTTTACACGTTTCGCTCAAGTTTATGCTACAACGTCCAAAGCTGGCAAAACAGCGGCAGACAAAATCTTTAATGACTATGCTTTAAAGTTTGGGTTCCCCCTTCGAATTCACCATGATCAGGGTGGTGAATTTGAAAATCAACTTTTTGCTCAACTGAAGGAATATTGTGGGGTTGCGGGTTCAAGGACAACCCCCTACCATCCACAGGGAAATGGACAAGTTGAACGATTTAATCGAACACTGATCCAGATGTTAAAGACACTGACAGAGAAACAAAAGAGTAACTGGAAAGACTCACTAAACAAACTCGTTTATGCTTACAACTGTACCAAAAGTGAGGTGACAGGGTTCTCACCTTTTTACTTACTTTATGGACGTTCACCACGTTTGCCAGTTGATATGTTGTTTAGTTTGAATCCAGACTCGAACCAGGGTGAAACCAACCAGAAGGACTATGTGAAGAAGTGGAAACAGGGCATGGAGGAAGCGTATGCGATCACGCAAGAAAATAACAACAAAGCTGCTGCCAGGAGTAAGAGACTATATGACAGTAAACTAAAGTATTCTACCCTGTTGCCCGGTGATCGTGTTCTGGTTCGAAACTTAACCCCACGTGGAGGTTCAGGCAAACTGAGAAACCACTGGGAGGATGTTGTTCATACAGTGGTTCGTCAAGTCAGCCAAGACATTCCAGTTTATGAGCTGAAACCTGAGAGGGGGAAGGGCAGATCTAGGATACTCCACCGCAATCTCTTGCTGCCATGTGATCATTTGCCATTAGAGACTTCACTACAGTCCCAGTCCAAGGAAAAGTCCACTCGGCAACGACCGAACAAGATGCCGGAAATGGATCCGGAAGAGGATGATGAGGAGGATGAGTATTATCCAGTGTTGCATCGCCAGAGCACCCGACCAGACTCACCAGAACCGCGGGACGTGAGCTTTGTGGAGACAACCCACCATGATGACAATCAACTGGGGAATGAACTGCCGGGGACGGAGCCGGGAGCTGCGGAAGTTGACCAATCTCAGGAGGGCAACATTGGTCCGGAAAATGATCCACCTGTGACAGCGTGTCCCCCTTTTCCCCAGCCACCCCCCAGTAATCCTGATATTGGGGGAAATCAACGGCCACGACGAGAACACAGGAGACCCAAGGTATTCACGTATGATCGCCTTGGTTCGCCATCTTGCTACAATGTAGGGACAGTACCATATCATGGTGAACAGACAATGCCTTGGATGTATGGCGCACACCCCTATTATGCCACGAAATACTACAGAAATGGTTAATCGACACTTCGGTTTAATAGAACAGTGAGATGGAAACAAGAAGACCCCGATGAGCCCTGTATAAGTAAAACGGAATGTATGAAAAGAGTTCCAGTCTGTAAACTGTTCATTATTATAGTTCATATTTGGATGCAGTTCATAATACCGTGCGTCATTGTTTTGGGCACGTCGTCCAGCGTAGTTATGTTTTTACTAGTACATATGTTGGGGACAACATCTATTTTGAGGGGGAGTATGTGACAGGTTGTAAATTATCGTATTTCCTATTTTGGTTACATTCGCGTAGTTCTATTGGTTTACAAATGATATATATCGAAAATGTTTATTTAAACATGGAACGCCTGCTTCGGTTCATGTTTCGTGTCGGACCGATTTAGATCGTTGGACCGGAAATTGTTGTGCGCGTACGTTTGCATTAGATCGGGGCATTCGAAGTAAACCACTGTTGAGTCAAGACGTATCACATTGCTTGTCTTGTGGTTTTTTTCTGGATCCCACAACACCGTATCTCCCTTACTATAGTGGAGAGCGCAACATCACCATTAAGTCTGGGATTCTGGTTAGGGTTAAATTGTGGGACTCATGCAACTGCAGTCTTTCAACAAGGTCGCTTGAAATTGATTCCGATGTAGCTGGGAGTAAACTGCCTGTGTTTGACACGGATTTCACATGTTTGAACAAACCTATATTTTCCTCGGGTTTCTTTGTTTATCTACCTATTTGTTTAAAATGTGCATAAAAAGCGGAGAGAGGCATTCTGTGTCCAAAAAGTAAAAGGAGCGAAAATATAAGTCACTCCGTCGTGTTTATAGAGAAGTCAATCGTTTTGCCTTGGTGTCAACACACATTGAAGATTATTCGAATTGTCAATTTCAAGGTGAGGGGAGCCCAATATTTTCTATCAACCTTTTCAATGTTTTGCCCTTTACGTATATTAACAGTTTACTTGAGAATAATACCGTTTCACAGGTTTGTTTCACATTTGCACTTGACTTCCCTCTCTGGCTTGCACTCAATGTGGAAAATGTTCCATTGCCATTTACTCGTAATGAATCGACGTGCATTCATAAACATCTTTTTATTTTTATTTCTGCTGAATTTTTCCCAAGGCTAGACTCTTGGCCCAATTTGCCAACCCCAAATTATGGGAAGAGAACGTCGTATGAAGTGGCTAATTAAAAGTGTTTATTACTCCAAGTACATTAGGCAGCCTTTTATTTCAAAACATACTTTACTGTATAATTCTTTTTTATCAACTAAACCATGGCAAAAGCTGTAACGTGAAGCTGGAGAAAAACATATGCTGGCTCAATCATTGTAATTTTATTCCTGATTGGACAGTTTCTCGATACTGGTATTTTTTTTGCCCTTAGATTCCAAATCCTGAATTGGGAGTGGGAGAAAATTATAAAGAAGGCTTGTTCACCAGACCAAACAACCGCTGAACAAATAGCCATTTATTGCAATTTTTGTTTCCTCATCCCCTCTTTTTAGGAAGAAAGGTAAATATACCTCTCCAGGCTATAAACTGGACCTGAAACAGCCCAAAGTCATTGTCTGCTCTCCAGTTTAATGCAGCAAGATATTCAGCAATTCATACTATAATCAGACTACAATATGATGGAAGCACTACTGATGAATTCAAGAGCGCAAGAATCCCATTGATGGGATACGTTCTGCATGTCCCTGTCAAGCTTCAATATGGTGTCAATTGCAAACATTACATGTGCATGTTGATACATTGGCGTTCTCGTTGGCAGACATAGCCCTTCATTTTCTCAACAGTAATAAGTGAGGTACGGTAATCATCAGTTTTGTCTGCATGGATGCTGCAGATGTGTCCTCTCCACCCCTGGAGGCTTTGATGTGCTTTCAAGAAGACCACAACAGAAGGAGACTCGAAAGAATAGAAAGTCAGCCAAATATGGTATGTTTTCATCCACCAGATCTACGAGGATGTTACAGAAGTATAACTGGAGGGGTTTTATTAACCATTTTAGGGACAGCGGTAGCTGGACTAGGTAGTTCATCCTATTACTTGTTATTTTTTTTTTCTTTCTTTCCTTTCCTCTTCCTTGCACAAGTTTTCTGCTCTGTTACTTCAGAGTCGAGTGAATGCTTGCGCGAATGGCTGCCACTGCTCACCTGCACAAAAAAATCCCGTGACTGTAAAGTGTCCTTGAGAGTTTTGAATGGCGCTTAGAAATTAAAGCCGGCGTGCTAACCAATCGACCACCAGACCGCCCCTTAATTCAACAAAGTATTATTATTATTATTATTATTATTATTATTATTATTATTATTACCAGGTTAAAGGATGTGTGAAAGGCTTAAAATGATTCAAAGATTATAAAAGTAAACAGTATTCACATTTTGATTTGTAGAAATAGAAGAAATCATACGCATATATGATGTATTCACTCTTTTTGGGATCGCACAATGGTTGACGATTGCAAATAATTATGGTGTTACTGTAGATTCTTTGGTGAGTTATTTTAATTCAAACTCAGATACACGCTTGGTATTCATAGTGACCAAATACTCCATAGAAGGTTTCAAATGTAAATGAATTGACGTAGTCTGTAATTACAAAGGTAGTTGTGATGTGACCATGTTCCGACAACAGTGTAAGGGAAAACCAATGTACCGCATCAGATTTCCATTGCAATGTACAAAACCATGAAATGTAAAAGATGTGTGCTCAACACCACAACACCCCTCATCTTAGAATTGCCCCTGGTCTGCCACCCTTAATGTGAGGCCATGGTGAGGCTAGAGAAAGAGTCTTCTATTTATTTATGCATGACAAATAGTGGAATATATGATTCTTGGATGACAGACTGCGGCTCTGTTGACCTACTCTGTCCGATGGCAAGGAAACCAACTGGGCCAAAGAAACTCTGACACTGCAGGTTTAATTTACGCCAAATATACTCATTCAAGCTCACGCAGTAGCAAATATTTTTGTCAGTGAAAGAAATAAATCATGACATGTATAACTTTATTGCTTGCTATACAATCCTACACGTATTGTATTGAACTCGGGCATGTGTGTGCTTGTGTAAACTGAATGCCGAATCCTCAGAGGGGAATACTGCATGCCGGTTTCGGAGAACAACAATAAGCCAGTCCCAAAACCTCTTCATCAAGTATCCTGTGAAAGAAAAAAATCAGAGCTCTGCTATTTCAACAACATTGGAACATTCTTCAGTGGCATTAGAAAATATTTAGAGAAACCCAAGACATTAGCCCATGGTGCTTGGAGAGCCATCGGGCACGAGCTGCCAGGAGAAGATGTGGCTTGGAGGAATGTGTGCTAGCCCGATTTCTCCTTTGCTGCATTCCAACTGCGCCTTTCTTGATGTGTCTGGATTAGCCCTTTTCAAATGAAATACACAAACTGGGCGAGCAGAATCAAACCCTCACCACAACTTACACGTCTGGTATTGTGAAATGGAATGATATCAAATGTAATGCCAAAACACTTTTCAAATTGGCAACTTAAACAATTACAGAAAATCTGCAGTAGTTTATCACAAAAGCAGAGTTTCTTATTATTCTTTTCCCTTCGACTTTTGCCCTTCAGGGGTCGCCACAGCGAATCAGTGTCCTCCATCTTGAGAGGTTTGATTCGCAAGTTTGTTTTGGCCAAGCTTTTAAGTCAGATGGGCTTCCTGACGCAACCCTCTGTATTTATCCGGGCTTGGGACCGTCACAATAAGACACTGGCTTGTGCGAACTTGATACAGAACAAGCAACTCTATGAACTTAATAAAAATGAAGATGCTCGATCAAAGGCCCCTCAAATACAAAATGGTCGTCAGTACAGCAACATTCAAATAAAGTAAAACGACTCACCATTTGATGACAATGCTCTCATCTTAAAGTGGAATGGGCATCTCTTTCCTTACATTTCATCACGAACAGAATTTCAAATATCTTAAATTAATTGGACATTTAAGTGGCTATCGGTGGCTAACAACAAAGAGATGATTCTTGTTTTAGTTTTTTTAAGTTTTTTTTTTTAGGAGGGGTTGAGGTCAGACTGTAAAACATGCAAACTCCACCCCGGGAGTTAAAATTAACAGAAAACTATTTTTTTTGTTCTTGTGGATCAAATGATGTAAAAATGCAATGCAATTTTAATTGAACTTTCTATTAACAATAATCATATAAGCACATTTGCACGTTTCCACAGAGGTTTGACAAGAAAGAAATTTCATCTGTGCCATATGTGAAGCATAGGGCATATTTGACAATAAAGATGACCTCGACCTTGACCTTGACCTTGAAAGTCAATTTCACCCCCTCCTCCGCACACAGTGCAGAGAATTGAAACACACATGCGGGCATCCAAGGACAGATGAGTGGTGTCAAACGGTGTCAGAATCAAAATGAGAATCAGAATCATCTTTATTGCCAAGTATGTAGAACACACAAGGAATTTGTCTCCGGTAGAACACGCTCAGTGACGTGCGGTGAGGTTCATGGCTGGTGAGGCACTGACGTCATCACAGTCAGATTTACAAACATATGAACTCTACAGAGTAGCTTATTCACCATTTGATTGGCAACAGTTAACGTGTTTTGTTTAAAATGTCATGTCAGAATCAGAATCATCTTTATTGCCAAGTATGTAGAACACACAAGGAATTTGTTTCCGGTAGAACACGCTGCACTAGTCAGCATTCTTTATATAAACTGTAGCATAGAAGAAAATGAATTAAAAAAATCTAATTATCATGTTACCATCACTTATAAATGAAGTCCATGCGCCGCTCCTTCTGAAGAAAGGCATCAATAACTTTCAGTTATTGATGCAACAGTTTTAAAAGTCTCTCTATTTCTTTCAATTTAGATATGTAATCCTCCATTCTTAAAATAAGGCCAAGCAACACGAAAAAATGACTGGATGGTTGCACTTAACTTGCTAACTGTTTACTGTAGCTTGCTCTCACTAATTCTATTATTCTGCAGCCAAGGAGGTACAAGAAAAAGCTGTAATCACCATCGCCCCCTGTCATGAGGCAGGAGAACTGTGTGCCTCACCTATGCACACAATTTTGATTAAAATAAAATAAACACTGTAGTACAGTGTTTTTAATGTACAATGACTGTACATTATATACACCAGCTAAACTGTAGAAATTTAGTTCATATTCTAAAAGCTTTTGAACACTTTAATAGCGATATGCAGAGGGACACCAATGCGGTCTCACTGCAGAGGAAGCCAGCACAGTTAGCATAGTGATTGCGAAATCCATGGTGAGGCTCAGCTGGCTGCTGCCTCACCGCTCGTCTCTACTTAGTATTTGAACAGTAAATGTGAAAATTCAGCAATTTTGAAAAAAAAAAATCCAAAAACGGTGAAGTTAAATGGAAAAGTACTTTAAAGTACAAATCACTCAATAAATATAACTGTTTAATTTACTTTTTCATTTGATATTGCCATGATGACAGGTGAGGCACAACCTCACCTGCCTCCCCTGACTGCACGTCACTGAACACGTTGCACTTGTATCATCAAAACATTGAGAAAAATGGAGGCACTATACAGTTATTATTTTGGGTTACTGTTTCGAGAGTTAATGGCTTGGGGCAAGAAGCTGTGTAAATGTCTGCTGGATGTGGATCGGTAGCACCTGCCTGAGTGGAGTAGCTGGAAAAGGTGGTGGGCAGGGTGCAGAGGGTCCAGTAGGATTTTCCGCGTTTGGATTCTTGCAGTGTGCAAGTCCTCGAGAGGGGGTAGGGCGGTGCCAATGATTTTTTTTCCGCCGTTGAAGTGGGATTTTGTCCATTTTTGTGGTGGTCCCGAACCAAACAGTCATGGATGAACACAGGATGGATTCAATGACAGCTGTGTAGAAATGCAAATAATGCTGCCTGGGAATTTTGCTGCCTCGCTCAAGGGCACCTCAGCAGTAGTCAGAAAGCAGCTCTCCAACTAGTTTAATTTTTGGTCCACAGCAGGTCATGAACTGTGTAGCTCACATTTCAAAGTGCAAGTCTTCACAAATGAGCCACTGCTGTTTTTTAATGAATTTCCTGGGAATCTGTCCCTGCATGACTGTGCCGCAGTGCGCAAAGTAAAGTCTGGAAAAACTTGCCTGGTTGCATTTGATGTGGATAAACTTGAAAGCCGCGACCTCAATCCCATCAGTTTTTTTGTGCTGAGCTTGAATAAAGACTGTGGTCCAGACTTTCTTGTGCAACATTAGTGACCATCCATATTTGCCCATATTCAATTGTGGTGACCCAATGCTTTAGTTTATGCAGCATTGTTCGACCGCAAAATTATTTCTGGACGACTCCGAGTTAGACTTTGCTAGGTATTTTGTGGACAGTTGATGGTTTGTGGCTGTTGTTTCTGGCCCTTTTCATTGCACCCTGTCAGGTCTCCAGCTGCCCTCTCAGCAGTTGAGGTGGGGTCAACAAGCAGACAGCAACAGTGTTTACATAACCTCCAATTCCAACTTCTTCATCTGTCAAGCTTTTGTAAACGAGTCAGTGCGAGTCAACCTTGATAGCTCTTCTTTCCTTCATCGCAAACCGCAGTCACTTGCTGCATGGTCCACACAGAATCATACTTTGTGGAGTCAAACTTGACGTCACAGTTAGCCACGTGCTACGTGGTCGGTCTTGTTTTAGTGACAGCTACGCCGATTTGATGCTGCATCGTTATCCAAGTTCATTCTTCACGTTGTATCCGTCAGAGCATCGCACAAGGCACGTGTGCACAGTAGAGAGTATTAAAAGTGTGTATGTAGTAAATGTGTGAAAATGCTGCTTTACACTTTGGTTTTGATAAATGTAAGCATGAAGTCATTCTGGCAAGGTGGTAATACGCTGGAGTGACTGGCATATATTGGCTCTTTTCTTTGCAAACCCGGGGGGACTTGTCGTAGAAGTCCAAGGCAAAGCTGTGCCCTTGCCTCAATGAAAATATAGTGTGGAAAGTATTTGCTAAAAAAAACAACTCAATCCCATTTGCCACTAAACAGCACGAGATGGACTGCATAAATCAGTAGCAGACGCAGCTCATGTGTGATTGCCAAAATAGCTAAAGTAGTTAGGAGAGTTAATATTAACTAATTCACTGCTAGACGTGCAAAATGTGTCCACTTCAGTGCCAGGGTTTTTGTCTGTCACTCAAATTCCAAGACCAGCAGAATATTAGGTTTTAACACAATATACACATTCAATCCAGTGTTACAAACTGGGCGGCTGTCCAAAATACAATACATCCATTGGTTTATACCAGGGGTGGGCAAACTTTTTGACTCGCGGGCCGCATTGGGTTCTAAAATTTGACAGAGGGGCCGGGCCAGGAGCATTTGGAGGGAGTGTTTGGGCCGGAAATACTAAACCTAAAGCATTAAAGGACAACCGACGCCACCGGACAAGTTATGTCCATAATTTATAATATCACTTCAAATGACTTCGACTGAGCACATTTTACAAAGATTCCACAGCATATAGCTATAGTTTAAGTTTTAAGACTTGCGCTGAATATTCATCAAGTCTTGTTTTCGAGTTGATGACGATCCCCATGTGACGTCACGTTTTGACCGCCCCTGACCGAGAAAGCGACACACAATGCATTTTGGGTACTTTGATTGGTCTGAAAACTTCGTGTTTATCCGTGTTGGTGGCGAAATTAGAAGGAAAACACATAAATAACGCCATGGTAAATCGTTGTGTGTTGCACCAAGACAACTATTTGATATTCGCTGACACAAATTCCCAGCTGACAAATCAACCCATTTCCAACGGAGCTTGGGCGCAATCTTCTGCATTTTCTGGGTGCTACATTGCTGTCATTGACGGCTCGAATTGATATGGGAGGACTCCTTGAATCAATTGCAAACATTTATGCTTTCCTCTTCAGAACTATTTGAATCATATTCATAACTGGATGAGTAAAGAGAAAGCATCTTCTCCGAATCTGAAGCCATTGTTTTGATTCTCGAGCAAGGCAAGACGTCTTGGCGTGACGTCACGAACAAGGGGATGGGACCTTCTGAAACTGGCCATTTCCGGATTCATTTTGAAGTCATTTTTATTGGTGTTTTTCATTTAACTAAAAATATCAGCCTGCCTGATTTGGGTATTTTAGATGCTATAAAACGTTTTTCTGATGTCAGTGGGAAACAAAAAAAATGGTGCCGGTTGTCCTTCAAATGTAGTGTGTACAAACCTCATAGCACAGTAAGAACACTACAACCCAATTTATTAACTGTCTTTCAAATGTGAAAAATATCCCTGATTAGTTAATAAATTCGTCTCAAGGAATATGGCGTTTACATACTATTTCGCGGATACTTGGAGGAGGAAATGGAAATAGATTAAAATAACATATGCACTGTGATTTATCAAGATTGCATCTGTTTTTAATAATTTTTCATTGAAGGGGCAAAGTTAAAGAAATCAATATTTATTGAAAAATGGAATCACTTTCAACATTCAAAACATATTACACAACGAAATATTCAAGCTCCATAATACCTACTTGTGTTCAGTGACGTGCAGTCAGTGGAGGCAGGGGAGGCAGAGCCTCACCTGTCATCATGGAAAGCTGTCATGGAAATATCAAATGAAAAAATAAATTAAACAGTTATATGTTTTTAGTGATTTGTACTTTAAAGTTCTTGTCCATTTAACTTCACCGTTTTAGGATTTTTTTTCTAAATCGCTGAATTTTCACATTTACTGTTCAAATACTAAGTAGAGACGAGCAGTGAGGCACCAGCCGGCTGATCCTCACTATGGATTGCGCAATCACTATGCTTACTGTGCTGGCTTGCTCTGCAGTGAGACCGCATTGCTGTCCTTCTGCATATCGCTATTAAAGCGTTCAAACACGTTTAGTATATGAACTAAATTTCTACAGTTTAGCTGGTGTATATAATGTAGAGTCATTGTACATTATAAACACTGTACTCCAGTGTTTATTTTGTTTTATTTTTATCAAAACGCTGTGCGTAGGTGAGGCACACAGTTCTCCCGCCTCATGACAGGCAGGGGGCGCTTGTGATTCCAGAGATACTTCTTACTCCACGTCTGCAGAATAATAGAATTAGAGACAGAAAGCTACAGTAAACAGTTAGCAAGTAAAGTGCAACCCTGCAGTCATTTTTTCGTGTTGCTTGGCCTCACTTTCAGAATGGAGGATTACATATCTAAATTGAAAGAATTTTATAAACTGGACTTTCAATCGAAGCAGGAGGTAATAATTAAAGGAAGACCAACACCGGAGCTAAAAGGTTTGCTTCAGACAACGGGACACAATAATCGCTCTTTTCAGGCGGACTGGTACACACGAAAAGGCTGGCTGTGTGGATGTCCAGCAAGAAACCGCCTTTTCTGCTTTTCCTGCCTTCTGTTCTCAATTTGTGACAATGTCTGGACTCAAATGGGATATTGTGACCTGAAAATTTTACAACGGAGCCTCATCAAAAATGAGCGAAGACTCAACATCAGCATCCACAATGCTAAGGTAAAGGAGAACCGGGAGATTTTAAAAGATCTCATCAATGCCACCTGCTTCCTTGCCAAACAACAGCTGGCATTTCGTGGAAATGATGAAAGTAAGGGCTCTGCTCATCGTGGCAACTATGTTGAACTATTACATGCTTTAGCTCAGAAAGATGACAGGCTAGCGAGTCATTGTGGGACATCCCTATATTTTCTAGCCTGGGAAACAGAATACAGAACGATTTAATTGAAGCAGTTGGTGATGTCATTAGAAATGACATTAAAAAGGAGATCGGTGCAGCCCCATTTGTTGCTGGAGAAGTAGACGAGATTGTCATTCTCAGCACTGAAAACATACAGTCGAAACAGGACTGATCAAGGACGACTTTCTTCACTGGCAGTGATCTCCGTTGAGACAGAGAGACTTTTAAAACTGAAGAAAGATAAGGAAGGCTTCTACAAAGAAGTTATCGATGCCTTTCTTCAGAAGGAGCGGCACATGGACTAAAGGTAACACGATAAAAACGTTTTTTTTATTTATTTTTTTCTATGCTACAGTTTGTATATATAAAAAATGCTGACATAATTTTTTAAACAAAATGCGTTAACTGTTGCCAATCAAATGGTGAATAAACTACTCTGTAGAGTGCATGTTTGTAAATCTGACTATGATGACGTCAGTGCCTCACCAGCCATGAACCTCACCGCACGTCACTGCTTGTGTTAAATTCCGCCAAATCATAGATGGTTTGTCCTGACCGCGCGCTCAACAAACTCCACTGACGCTCTCGCCTTCATGCGCAAACAGTACACGTGTACCGTCGCCGAGCACACAGACGTAGGCTACCTGCAGTTGAAATTTGCATACTCAGCATGGCAGCCAATCAGAAGCCTGCTTCTCTCTTCCGGACTTTCGCAAGCGTTATAAAGTCGTGCAATTGCATGTCATTTTCCAAAATAGATGCACAGAACCTCAGCCCAGAAGAAAGATTCAAAAGAAGCTAACAACATATGTGACGCTACAAAACGTAAATTTACATTAAACCGTGACTGTAAAGTGTACGTGAGACTTATGAAAGGGGGCTTAGTGGCTCGTAGGAAGCAATGCAAACGTTGGATTGTGCACCACAATGACAATAGACTACTGCAGCAAAATCTACAGCCATGCACATTTGCCGTAAATTAAGCAAGGTAGCATTTGTAGTATGTGCATTCTTGATTTTAGAAAAAACTTTACTTTGTGACAATGTTATTAATGTGATTTGTTGTTTCATTGTTTTTTAAGTTGTGAAAAATGGGGCCGGCAACTTTTCACTTACCTGCCCTGTTGTCTGCTAACTTTTTGTCATGAGTTTCAGACACTGTTTTTACTATACTTTGGGCAAGTTCGGCGGGCCGGATTAAAAAGCCTAACGGACCGTATGTGGCACGCGGGCCGTAGTTTGCCCATGTCTGGTTTATATTGCTTTAACAACAGCTGAAGCTGGACCAAAGCGCTAACATGAAAAAAAAGGAAATGCTGCTCCCTTGTGGAACGGAAAAAAACATTGCCAGAAGCCATGACCAGCACTTTATCAGCACCCAAACAAGAAAAAAACAAAACCCGAACAAAATCGGGAATGGCGTTGTACGTCATATTTTCAATTCCCAAATACATTTGTGAATGGCAGTGAATCAGTTAAAAGTGTATTTGTTTCTCAGACAATGCAGATCCTTCGACTTCGGTGTCAAGTGGGAGTCAAGGATGTCTGAAGATGGCCAAGGAAGAGGTGAGTAATCCAGGGCTTTCCTGTGCGGGTGACTCTCATGGAGCACATCTGGTGTTGAGTTTCCATTCAAGCAGCTGGACCAGGGTGTTCTTTCGTGGACATCTTCAGCCTTCTTTTGAAAGAGGATAGTCAAGCATGCATCCCTTCGCGAGGCCCTCAGGACTCGACCACATCAGTCCCCACATCCCCGTTGAGGACACAGCACCTGTGATTTTGGGCTTGTGTGAGAACACAAGATGGTGTCAAGGTTGTTGAAGAAAGACAAGGTGGTGAAAATAAAAAAAATAAATGTTCACATCTCAAAAAGGGTGCGCAGTACCAAGTTGTGAAGTAGCTTTCCTGTTAGTAGAAGACCTTCACACTGACCCGTAAGATTTAGATGAACCTTGATGATGTGTTGATGGGAATTTCCCCAATCTGCAAAAACTACAGGGATATTTTTTTCATTGTATTTTCTCTGGAGATGCACGGTAGAAAATCATTCTGCATTTGGTTTTGTTTGGCAGACCTCTACAGTTTTATTTGGAGCTATGAACTGAAGGATGAGTAGACCAGACGGAGCCACGACACCAGGGGAAATCTCAGAGACACTAAAAACCTAACGTGAGACAAAATAAACGGCAGCGTTTGTTTATTTGCAGTATTTAATCCTCTGGGATCGAGTCCTACCTACCAACGGTGTTAGAAGGGGGCCTTCCCCTATATCTGGTCACCCCCGTGCCTCCTATTAGAAAGCACTATGATTTTAATTTAGGTGAACAAATTGGCTGATAACTGTACACTAATCGACATGGCAATGTTTTAAATATAAATCGCATAGTAAATACAAGTTGTACTTGGTAATCAAAGTCCAAGAAGGCGCCGGTGTAGGCAGCCATCTACGACGAATCATGAACCTTGATTTTTTTTGTCTTGTTTTTGTGTTTTCTTTTGTCACTTTGTGTTGTTGTACCTCGTGTGGAAACAGATACCAATTGTTTTTCAGCGTAAAGGTCGGTGTTGTTGGACAGTCTGCGCCTGGATGGGTGCATGGCTTGAGGAGCCCGCGATGAGAAGAAAGGAGCGTCAGCGCAGAGCGCCGATGCGTATGAGGAACTGTCATGTCTTGGAATTGAAGTGGACGTTACGTTTGATACACTGCTTACTGGATACTTTGTGGAGACAAACTGATAAAAGCTAGGAATTGTTTTGGAAGAATGCCGCCTCAGTGTCGCGCCATAGTCTTGACACCGCCCTTCTGATAAAATAAATATGTTGTGTGTCCATGATGTGAACACACTCGTGATCATGCAGCCATTGTCTGTAAATCATGTGTGTCCGGAATATTCTGCAAATAAACCCTTTGAAGGTACTGTTGATCGACTCCAGCTTTTATTTGGATTACCAAAATACTCATCATCCGATATTAATGAACACGCGGAGGAGAGAAGGCCAGTCTCCTCCAACACTTTCAACATTTAGCTTGTAGTAGACGTGCACGTTCCACGATGACGTCCCTGATCCACTGGTGAAAAGGAGGCCTTTATCCTCTCCTCTTTCATCTAGAATGGCTTAATGTAACAAAGAGGGAACAGAAAGTGCTTAAGAATGAATGACTCTCTATGTCTTTGTGTTGTCATATCTCATCTCATCTCATTTTCCGTACCGCTTATTCCTCATTAGGGTCGCGGGGGTTGCTGGAGCCTATCTCAGCTGTCTTCGGGCACGAGGCGGGGGACACCCTGAATTGGTTGCCAGCCAATTGCAGGGCACACAAAGACATACAACAGATACTCTTACACTCACACCTAGGGACAATTTGGAGTGGTCAATCTGCCTGCCATGCATGTTTTTGGAGTGTGGGAGGAAACCCACGCGGGTCCGGGGAGAACATGCAAACTCCACACAGGGAGGCCGGACCGGGACGCGAACCGGGCGACCTCTGCACTGTGAAGCCGGTGTGCTAACCACTCGACTACCGGGCCGCCCTGTGTTGTCATATTATTTGTTATTTAGTTTTTTTTTGTTCTTTTGACTTCAACGTGGCGCCATGAGAGTGGCTCCCTTTCCAGCAGCCCCTGTTCGTGTTTGTTCTACTTCTTCCTTTCCTATCCTCTTCCTTTTATAACTTGTCTGATGTGAAATGTAAATTTCTCCACTGTGAGAACGTCAGAGCATCTCCTTCGACTGACTTTACTTATTAAACAGTCCAATACTGCCACTAGGTGGCGGGCTATCATCGGTTTTGAACACGTGACTGCGTTGTTATGGCAATGACGCTAACCAATGCAAATCGTAAGCGCCTCACAATATCAAGTCGAATATAATTGCATTTAAATTGATATTGTCACCTTACCTAATGTGTGTGGGCTATTTAATTATTGTGTTGTTATTTCTGGTTAATAAGATCATCGCAAAGTTACCTCAAATAACTTAACCCGAGATGGTCTCTGGGCGTTTCCCATGATGCATCGCTTTATTTAGTGCTGTCGCCGAGGGAGATGACAGGACCGTGATCCAGACAACCAGACGTAGGCAGCCGCCCTCCGCTCTCGCTCTTCGGCAGCATCAGTGACATGCTCGGCAAGTTGCAGCGTACTTAAGCCGCTGTGGCTTGTTTTGCTTTATCACGATTTGCCCGTCTTTGGTCAAATTGTCCACGGTCGGGGTTCGTTTTAGCTGCAAGGTAAGAAAGCATACGACGTCATTTGTATCGGAGACGATGGGTGTGTTCTATTATGTCGTTTATCCAGCCGGCTAAGCTATCATCCTCACAAAGCGTCACACGGGAAGTTCCCATTCGATGGACACATTGTTTCATTAAAAGAAGGTGTTTTCGTCTTGTGTTGAAATTAACTATGCACGTATTATTGTTAGATGCGCATTGTTATTGTTCCAAGCGGGTTCCCAATATTGACGTGTACAACATGAAAGTTTTTTTTAACGTTTTACAAATGCCCTTCATCAGTGAAGAAAAGATAGTGGTATGTGTCCGAAAAGTCCATGGGTGGGCTCGTCGCCACATATCGTCCCCAATATACGACCACCTTTCAGCAGTTACCTTCCGTTATTGAGAAGCTACGCATGATGAAGACATCTCTTTTTCCCCTTTTGAAAGGAGACCATGTTTAAGAGATGCTTCCTTTGTAGGCGACGCTGATGTCCTGATAAACAAACAGGAAGCGATCCGTTGCAAATGTAGGTTAAGCTGTGCCGCTCGGCACGACCTTTTGTTTACCATAGACCCGCGACTTGAATATTTTTGGGGGATTGGTGCAGATAAAGATGCTCGTGTGGCTTTGGACTTTGGCATGAGGACGCACGGCGTGGCCGCCAAGCTGCAACGTCACTTGGTGTGGCGTTGGGTGCTGTCCGCAATGCAGGTGCTGAAAGTGGAAGTGCAGCATCCCCACTTGGCAGCGCACGCACGTGCGCACGCACGCGCATAATCCTTTTAGTCCACTTGCACAATCACATACTAATCAAAAATGAATTCAATATTTAATATGTTAGTGGGGCGTTAGAAACAAGCTTTTATACTAAAGTAGATTCGTCAGATATCTTCGCGTTTGTTGAATATCTTTATGACACAAAGTTACAATCATGAAAAAACATTTGCTTATGTGGGACCTGTTGTCTGTTTGGATCAGGAGTGAGGAACTCCGGTTCGTCAAGAGCTATATTGGATTGGATGTACTCTACCTTTATTCATCTCGCAGTGGAGAAATTTACATTTCACAGATCTGAGTAATCAGCTGACCAGCAAACACGATCAGGTGTGTTGGAGTAGGGACAGATCTAAAAAGGACAGGATATGACTCTTGGGAAAACAGTTTAGATTTTAGTATTTCAAGCCTAATCTAATCTATGTGTCGAGTACCCCACCCCCGTGTCCCAAAATTTCTAAAATGGATGATTCGTACCAGGTGTCCTAAAAGACCTCCCAATCATACATATGGTGTCTACCCGTTATTGATACATATATATTACTACCTTTTATACCTAAGTATATTCCACAGTCTGTACATACAGAGTGACACAAAAAGATGCGTACCCATGAACATTTCAATTGTGGCTTTTATTAAAATGCTATTTATTTCAAATTACAACCACATATTATTCAGTTTATGGAAGACCATTCACCATAGTTTCAGCTATTTCTTTAAATTTTTAGTCAAGTTATGGCTTTCCTAAGATGTGTTCCAAATGTCCACCATCCATCACTACAGCAATGTTTTCTCCTGAAAGAGAAGTGTGTAAAAGTGATTAACTATGTCAGACGAGTACAGGTTCGCTTGCAACAAAATGGTGGACATTTGGAACACATCTTGGGAAAGCCATAAATTGATGAAAATTTGACAAAAATAGCTGAAACTCTGGTGAATGGTCTTCCATAAACTGAATAATGGGTGGTTGTAATTTGAAATAAATCGCTTTTAAATCCAAACCACAATTGACATTTTCATGGGTAGGCATCTTTTGAGGTCACTCTGTACAATGTTAAAAAACAAATTGCAGTTTGACTTTTTTTTCTAATTCCTTTTAAGTACTTGTAATTCCACTTAAGTACACGGGGGAGAGTAGAGATGTAAGTAGATGGAGCATATCTGCTGTTTGTATAAACAAAGTCATGGTTGTCATTTGGGATGGAAGCGTACTGCATCACACCGAGGTTTTCCAAAGGTTTAGTCCTGACAAGTGTCGAAATGCCTCACATATTGCAAACCAAATCAACTAATGTGTCTCTTTTGCTTATATTGGGAGTACCTAATGTTGTGTCCTTCCTGAGCACCATCTCTGACTGTGTGGGAGTGCCGTCCTGAGCATGCTAGCTCATGGCTAATGTTTCATGCTGCTGCAGTTCATTGATTATTAATGATGTATCTGAAACATCCAACAGAAGGAGCTTTCCGAACAGAGCTATTCCCACTGCTTTTACTTGAACGCATGCTTTTGCTGTGTAATTTTTAGATCGCAATCATTGAAGGGGGGTTGTAAAATCACACTATATTTTCGCTTTTAGTGCCACACGGCGAACCATATCACACACGAAGCTTACTGCCCGACATGATTCTCCGTTTCAAGTCACCTTGATGTGATGGCATGACTCTTGTTAGTGCCGCTTGAGGTCGTGCCTTAGCAAAAATACATCCGGGCGATTCTAGGAAAGGGCTAGGGTGAGAGTGATGCCTTACTGGAAGGACTCAACATTACTCATCAATAATGGATCATCTCCTCAGCCTTTATGGCTCACCAATGCATTTTTTCCTCTGTGGTTTGAAGCTTCTCCCAATGCTTCCCTCTTTAAGTCATTTAGTCAAAGGTGTGTGTCCAGCCAAGGGCTATATGTTATTTATAGTCGAGTGAAATTGTCGGACAGCGCAAGAGTGCAAGGCCTGTGTGGGAAGCAACGTGTCTGATGTATGCAGTCTTAGAAAAGCACGTGAGATCGCGGTGGAGAGGCTCAAGGTTCAAATCACCTTCCACATTCCAAAAGCGTACATTTAATTAACTCATTCACTGCCATTCACAAATGTATTTGGGAAAATATGACAGAGTACCATTCCTGAATTTGTTCAAGTACTGTTTTTTTCTTGTTTGGGTGCCGATAAAGCCCTAGCCATGGCCTCTAGCTATGTTTTTGCCTTCCACAAGGGGCAGAATTGCCCTTTTTTTACATATTAGAAGCTTTCCAGCTTCAGCTGTTGTTGAAGCGCTATATGAACCATTTAAAGCGCTATATAAACCAATATGCATGTATTGCATTGTATTTTGGACAGCCGCCCTCATTTCAAGCTCATACGCGTTTGATTAAAATCGCCCAAATCAGGGGTGACTCTGGATATTTTAGTTCGAGTTTGTTTACATGGTCCGCTCGCGTTTGTATACACACGTTAGCATTAGCTTGTGGCGCGATGTACACGGCGACGAGAATAAGCAGTGTGAAGTCCCATCCTGCTTGAAACAGTCTACTATCATCCCAGTTCCAAAGAAACCAGCACCAGATTGAACGACTATAGACGTGTCGCTCTGACGTCTGTGGTCATGAAGTCCTGTGAACGCCTCGTGCTGAACCATCTAAAGCACATCACCGGACCTCTGCTAGATCCTCTTCAGTTTGCCTACCGGGCAAACAGGTCTGTGGAGGATACAGTCAACATCGGACTGCACCACATCCTCGACCACCTCGACAACACTGGAACCTACGCAAGGATCCTGTTTGTGGACTACAGCTCTGCGTTCAATACCATCATCCCAGAACTCCTCATCCCCAAACTTCTCCAGCTTGGTGTGTCCCCTACGATCTGCCAGTGGATCCTCAGCTTCCTGATAGGACGGACACAACAGGTCAGTATCACGTTTTGCGAGGTGGTGATGGCGGGTTCGGATCCCAAAAAGCAGGCAGGAGGGAGCAGGAGGTTGTTTGACAAATTGTATTAAAATAAAGGTCAGCAGTAACAAAATGTAAAACATCAAAATGATCTGAATGGAAAAAATACAAAGTAGCAAAAGAAGACCAAAAGTAAAAGCCCGCCAAGGTTAAACAAACACGTACACGATGCATGCTGCAACCAAGCAGCAAACAAACAATGAATCGGCACCGGATGATCGTGCCAGGTGTCCTTTTAAGTGCCATTGATTATAACGACCAGCACCTGCGAGGCTGCCGGCAGGGCTGACGTCGCTACCCGCCAATCTGATCGGGACGACCAGCACCTGCGCAGGTGCAGGCGGGGCCGACGGCACCCCCCGTTGGTCGCCAACCAGATCATGACAGTACCCCCCCCTTCAAGGGGCTGCTTCCAGAAGTCCCAACAGTCTCCCAAAAGGTCCACTCGCCAGGGAACGGTCGGTGGAGAGGGCAACCGCTGCCTCTCCAGCATACGACGGGCGGCGGCCTGATGGGAACGGGACTCGGCCTGGGGTGGACGAAGACGCGGCACGGATCGTCGTGGGCGTGAGTGCGATCCCCCTCGCACGTTCACGCGACGGCGCATGGCTCTGCGTGGACGTCGAACTGCCAGGCGCAGAATGGCACCCCGTACGACCGTATGGGACCAGGTCTCGGCCGGACGCCGACGTGGGCGTGAACTGCCCGGCTCCGGGGGAACGAGACCAGTCCAGAGCCGCTCCGGGATCCAGCGGTGAGTGGGGTCTCGGACTGACGTTGACGCGGACGTTGCACGGCTCGTCGTGGATGAGACTCAATTCGTCATGCACGACGACAGCGTGGCTGGACGTGGGCGTGCAATGCCAGTCACCCAGTTTCACCCTGGATGGCCACCTGGAAGGAGGTCTCGGCCGGACGTTTACGTGGACGTTGCGGCTCGTCGAGTGACGCAATTCAAACTCGACGAGGCTTGCGCTAACGTGGACGTAGCATTGCCAGGCACAGGGTGGAAATGAGACGGGTCCGATGTACCTGCGGGATCCGATGGTAGGCCGATTCATTCTGTCACGGTTTGCGAGGTGGTGATGGCGGGTTCGGATCCCAAAAAGCAGGCAGGAGGGAGCAGGAGGTTGTTTGACAAATTGTATTAAAATAAAGTCAGCAGGAACAAAATGTAAAACATCAAAATGATCTGAATGGAAAAAATACAAAGTAGCAAAAGAAGACCAAAAGTAAAAGCCCGCCAAGGTTAAACAAACACGTACACGATGCATGCTGCAACCAAGCAGCAAACAAACAATGAATCGGCACCGGATGATCACGCCAGGTGTCCTTTTAAGTGTCATTGATTATAACGACCAGCACCTGCGCAGGTGCAGGCGGGGCCGACGGCACCCCCCGTTGGTCGCCAACCAGATCATGACAGTCAGACTGGGAAAATATCATCCTCAACACGAACCACGAGCACTGGAGCCCCGCAGGGATGTGTCCTCTCTCCATTGCTCTTCTCTCTCTACACGAACAACTGAACCTCAACGCACCCAGCTGTCAAATTCATAAAGTTCGCAGACGACACCACAGTCATCGGTCTCATCAAAGGCGGCGACGAGTCTGCGTACCGACAACAAGTGGAGCAGCTGGAGCTCTGGTGCAGCCGTCACAACCTGGAGCTGAACACGCTCATGACAGTAGAGATGATTGTGGACTTCAGGAAACATCCATCACCACAGCTACCCCTCACACTATCCAGCTGCCTCGTGTCAACCGTTGAGACTTTCAAGTTCCTGGGAATCACAGTCTCCCAGGACATGAAGTGGGAGGTCAACACCAACTCTGTCTTGAGAAAGGCCCAACAGAGAATATACTTCCTGAGGCTGCTAAAGAAGCATGGCCTGCCACAGGAGGTGCAGCAACATTTCTACACGGCTGTCATCGAATCCATCCTGTGTTCTTCCATCACCGTTTGGTTCGGGGCCGCCACAAAAATGGCCAAAATCCGACTTCAACGGACAGTTAGGACGGCGGAAAAAATCATTGGCACCGCCCTACCCACTCTTGAGGACTTGCACACTGCAAGAATCCGAACTACGGCTCGGAAAATCCTACTGGACCCTCCGCACCCTGCCCACCACCTTTTCCAGCTACTCCCCTCAGGCAGGCGCTACAGATCCATGCGCACCAAATCCAGCAGGCATTTAAACAGCTTCTTCCCCTAAGCCATTAACTCTTTGAACTCTTTCAACAGTAGCCCAAATGGAATTGTATAGTGCCACTTGGCAATTTTTTGATGATGATACTAGTGCAGCGTGTTCTACCGGAAACAAATTCCTTGTGTGTTCTACATACTTTGCAATAAAGATGAGTCTGATTCTGATATAACTCCAGACAAATAGAACTTAGGAATTAACTTTTTTTCTTCTGCTGCATTGAATGTTTATGTAGTCCTCAAATTCAATATTCTATGGGTCCTGGAATTCAAGTGGACACATGTTTGCACGTCTGGCAGTGAATGAGTTAATAACTCCAAATTGTCAGTAATGTGTGAATGTGAATCTGAATGGCTGTTTGTAAGAGCTTTGTGACCGTATGGATGGACGGATAATTGCATTGAATGGGCGCCCTAGTTTTTTGGTGATGTTCATAGAAGGTGAGCTCATGTTTCATTGGGTAATTTCATTTGCCATGTTGTCTCGTTTCTATTTTTGCTTCCGATGCTGGTGGATTGAGAAGGATCAGTCACATATTAACAAAAACAGAAGGCTATGAAATGTCTTTTTCATGCATTTGAAATGATGCCTGTTGACATGATGACTTTTTCCCCGTCCCTTTTTCTTTGTGCTCGTGTGTCGGGGCGTGTACTTGTCATCAGCCATGGCGTCGGCCAACGTCCCACTGGAGAATCAGCTGCACAGCGCGCAGAAAAACCTGCTGTTCCTCCAGCAAGACCACGCCAACACACTGAAGGGGCTGCATGCCGAGATCCGACGATTGCAGCAGCAATGCACAGGTGACTTTCCGGCTCCACTTTTTCTCTTAAGAGTGCATGTGGCGAGTCTGCAGATGGAAACAAGGGTGAATGCGAGACCCGCTGGGACCTCTTTCTTCACTTGACACCTTTTGGTTCAAACTGACCCTGAGGTAACCCTTCTCTGACACACGTGTTTGGGCTTTCTCTACATTTGTGTGACTTTGAGTGGCGATATTTGTTTAAGAACGTGGAAAACGATTAATTTGTGTAATCCTGATAGCCGCTGGTGGTTGAAATGTGGCTGTGAGCCGTCTGAGGGTCCTCCTCTTGTATTTTTCACAGATCTGACATATGAGCTCACGGTGCGAAGCTCCGATCCTTCAGGTAAGATCCCGTGACCAAGCGTGTTCCTCCAGTATTAAACAGCTGTATTAAACCTTGATCACAGTGATACCTCATCTGACGAACGCTTTAGCTAACGAACTTCTCGCCTTATGAACATTAAATTCGTGACAATGTAATTTTGGAATGCAAACTAGTTTTTAGGAAACACACGGAGCGCCACAATTGCTGGCGGATTCGTTTTCGGCAGAAGAAAACCACACGGCCGAACAGCGCCACCGTGGCTGCCGGACAACTTTTCCACACACCCTTTCTCTGAGTGCATACGTGGCATACGTGGCATACGTGGTTTGTTATCAAGGATACATTTGCTATTATGGGACTGAAAAAGACCCCACCACAGGCTAGTGTTAAGCCTAAGAAGACATAAAAGAAAATTTCGATCGAGCAGAAGAAGGAAATCATCGAAAAACAAGTACGAGGTGTGCGTTTGTGTGACTTAGCTTCCCAGTACCAGTACGCTAAGTCGACCATTGCTACGTGTGGCTAAGGATGTTTCTGTGTTGTCTAAGCAACGGTCTCAGGCAACAGAAGATGTTGAAAAACCTCTGTTGATTTTGATTAATGAAAATCAGCTAGCAGGGGACATTGTGAACGAGGGTATTATCGCCAAGAAAGCACGGCAACTTCACTCGGATATCATCAAGAGACAACTACATCAACAACCACCACGAAAAATAAAACGACTTTATTATATACAGTAAAGTCTCGTTATATCGATACTCAAGGGAGTCCGAAAAAATATCGATATAACCGGGACTATCGATATACCCGATCCTGCGCCGAACTGCATTAAACAAAAGCCGCCAAAAGAGGGCAGCCAAGCGCCATATAAGAAACGGAGCTGGCCATTAGCTCCCTTTTTTGTTCCCCCAATGTTGCCTCAAAATGGCACATATAATTCTTTAATGATTGTAAACATGTATGCTTTAATCTTCAGAACTACAGTGTATTTGAAACATATTCATAACTGGATGTGTAACAAGAAAGCATATTATCCGAATCTGAAGCCATTGTTTGGATTCACAAGCAATGCAAGACGTCTTGGCGTGAAGTCATTTTTATTTGCATTTGAATAAAAAGTGACATCGGCTGTCCTTTAATACACAGTATGGAATGTTAATAATTTTCAAAATCATCGCGCTTCAGCAGACAAAACAAGAAACATTGTTGCAAAAAACGATTGCATTCATATACAGTACAGTGGGCATGTACATAACACAACAGGGAAACTGCAACGCTTACATCTTACTGTATTATGTATACAATTTAAAAAAGTCATCAATCTTCTTCTGCTTCCCATTTTTACCTTTTAACACAAACACTTCAATCTCGTCTGCTACACACGAGCTAGCGTCTGAAAATGAAAATGGCTCTGCGACATGGGTGCTGGGCACGTAACCAAGTCACCTGACCAAGTCGACCAATGGCGCGACTGACGGCGTGACACGTAACCAAGACACGTGACCAAGTTGACCAATGGCGCGACCGATGGCGTGTCACGTGACAAAGTCACGGCCAAGTCGACCAATAGCGTGACCGATGGCGGCTCATGTGACCAAGTCGACCAATGGCGCGACCGATGGCGGCGCACGTAACGAGACACGTGACCAAGTTGACCAATGGCGCGACGGATATATCGATATAAACAACAAAAATGGCCGGCGGGGGATGAAAAGGAGCACCGTAATAACCGGATTATCGTAACAACCGGGTATCGTACTAAACGGTACTAATTATACATAAAAAGACTAGAAATGTGCAACGGAAACGAAAATAATATCGTAATAAGCGGTACTATCGATATAACCGATATCAATATAACGAGACTTTACTGTAGTATAGTTTATTTCTCTAATTACAATACAATAGCACATTTATTATACATAAAATAAGGTATATTTTGTGTAGTTTTAAGGCTGATTTAGTAGAAAATTATGTTTTCGGGGACCTAGAAACGGATTATTCTCATTTTTAATGGTTTCCTCTCCTTTTTCTTTCGGCTTTTTTTCTTCAGGAGTCGCAACAGCGAATCGATGTCCTCCATCTAACCCGGGTTTTGTGCATCCTCTTCTCTCACACCCGCTACTTTCATGTCCTCTTTGACCACATCCATAAAACTCCTCTTTGGTCTTCCTCTCGGTCTCCTGCCTTGCAGTTCAAGGCTCAGCATCCTTCTCCCGATATAGTCGCTCTCTGTCCTCTGGACATGTCCAAACCATCTCAGTCTGGCCTCTCTGATTTTCTCTCCAAAGCCTCTAAAACAGTGGTGAGACCAGCCATGATGTTTGGACTGGGGCCACAATGGGTTCCCATGGTAAATTAATGTTTGGAAGACACACTTTTCACCTTACACACACTTTCTGGGAATCAATCAAGTTCGTAAGATGAGGTATCACTGTAATTCAACATGGGATTTCAAAGACTGCATGCGGCACGCTCTAAATCGTTGCATTGTTGGACTCGTCAATTGTTGATTCGATATGTCTGCTCGCCATCGGGTGCCCAACCCCCACGTTGCCATGGCCATGACATCATTCGCCCTGAGTGCTGATACTGGTTAACAGGCAGTGACGTGCAGTGAGGTTCATGGCTGGTGAGGCAATGACGTCATCACAGTCAGATTTACAAACATATGAACTCCACAGAGTAGCTTATTCACCATTTGATTGGCAACAGTTCACGTGTTTTGTTTAAAATGTCATGTCAGCATTCTTTATATACTGTATACAAACTGTAGCATAGAAAAAAAAAAAAAAAAAAAACTTCATTATCGTGTTACCTTTACTTATAAATGAAGTCCAAGTCTCTCTGTCTCAATGGAGATCACTGCCAGTGAAGAAAGTCGTCCTTGATCAGTCCTGTTAGGACTGTATGTTTTCAGTCTTGAGAATGACCGCTCCACTGATGCTGTAGTAGCTGGAACAGTGAGCACGAGCTGGAGCAACTTTGGCGCTTCAGGAATAGTTTCAATGAGATCCTTCTTGGCCAAAAAGCTGAGAAGCTGTCCAGGAGATTTACATTCATCCCTCACTGTTTGTGAGCTATACAGTCCGGTGTTGGTCTTCCTTTAATTTATTATCTCCTGCTTCAATTGAAAGTTCAGCTTACAAGATTCTTTCAATTTAGATATAGCAACTCGAAAAAATGACTGGATGGTTGCACTTAACTTGCTAACTGTTTACTGTAGCTTGCTCAGAATCAGAATCAGAATCATCTTTATTGCCAAGTATGTAGAACACACAAGGAATTTGTTTCCGGTAGAACACGCTGCACTAGTATCGTTGTCAAAAAAACTGCTAAGTGGCACTATACAGTTCCATTTTGGCTACTGTTGAAAGAGTTCAAAGAGGTAATGGCTTGGGGGAAGAAGCTGTTTAAATGTCTGCTGGATTTGGTGCGCATGGATCGGTAGCGCCTGCCTGAGGGGAGTAGCTGGAAAAGGTGGTGGGCAGGGTGCGGAGGGTCCAGTAGGATTTTCCGCGCCCTAGTTTGGATTCTTGCAGTGTGCAAGTCCTCGAGAGTGGGTAGGGCGGTGCCAATGATTTTTTCCGCCGTCCTAACTGTCCGTTGCTGTCACTAATTCTATTATTCTGCAGCCGAGGAGTCGCAAGAAGAATCTCTAATCACCAACGCCCCGGCAGGCTGCACGTCACTGTTAACAGGGCAGTTGTTTAACAGCCAGGGACGCTCGAGGCAGGCCAAATGCATCTCTCGTTCTTTTCAGCAATATATCTATTTGTGTACAGCCTTGTGCGGATTTGTAGGAACATGAAAAAAGAGGGTGAGACCCGAGCCACGATCGTGTGTCAATATGGGCCATCAGAAATCAGAGTGCACGAAATGACATTATGTGTCACATCTCATTGCTCACATCACGACGCCTGAAAGCACGGCTATTTCACAACATTGCCTATGCACGTCATCATTTCACCTCTATGTACAATTTTCACCTTGAAAATCTGGCTTAAACACATTGATCAGTCTCATTCAATGATTTGAATTTTATAGACTGAAGCGGTATGGACACAGCGTGTGGGGTCTCTAATCTTGTTGAAAAAGCAACAGAGGTCAGAGGGTGAGGTCCGTCGTGTATTGTGAGACAGGAGCAGGGAGAGCACACTGCACTCATCTCCATGTAACCGTGCTCTCGCTTATCTTGTTCGAGGTTATCATCATGATTTCACCTTCTTCCCAAGACATTCTTCTCTTCCTTGATCAGAAAGGAACACTTTGTAATTTTATGATCAAAATATTTGGGAGAAAAAATAGTTTACAAGTTCCTGAGCAGATTATTATTATTTTTTAAGATCCATCCGTGCAGAATGATCACTTTTGCTTTCCGTCACACCGTATAAACATAACTCGCTTCAGTATTGTATTCCCGGTCTGATTTTGCTGTGAATTAGCCTTCAGTACCAAGGAAGTGCATACAAGTGATTACGCAGTATAATCCCGTAACCGCGTGCAGTTAGGCACGCCATCGTTAGTCCTCCTCTCACAGTGCATACAGAAGTTGTTGCCACATCATTTAAACACGCAAATGTAATGGGCTGTAACGAATTAATACCATTTGTATTTATTTTAATGGGGAACGTTGACTTGGAAGAGACCTGTGTTTTGAGTTGCTCGTGAAACATGTTCAATGTAAAGGCAGCACTGTTATTACAATTTTTTTGAGACAGAATGATCAAATGGAGGTTTCAGTCATTTTTGGCAATGTCCAAAGTAGTTATGGATTCTGTCAGAGCGGTGTGACTGAAACCATATAAATTTTCACGCACGCCTTTATGTCATGAGCTGCACAACAAATTGATGGACTAGGTGTTGTTGGTCCCTTTTACTCATTCACTGCCAGATGATATGCAAAAATGTGTTCACTCCAGTGCCAGGGTTTTTGACATTTTCATTAAAATTGCTGACTCGCAGACTTGAGTTTTCGGACTACCGTATTCGAGTATAACGCGCAAAATTTTCGAACCTAAAAAAGAACCTCAAAACTCGGTTGCATGTTATAAACGAGGACTGGTAAAATAATCTATATTTAATAATAATATACAGTAATCCTCGTTATATCGATATTCTCGGGAGTTAGAGAAAATGTCGATATAACCGTACTGTCGATATATCCCTCCTGCGCCGAACTGCATTAACAAAAGCCGCCAAAAGAGGGCATCCAAGCGCCATATAAGAAACGGAGCTGGCAATGAGCTCGCCATTTTGTGCCTCTTTTTTTGGGGGGGGGAGAGAGATGTTCCCCCAATGTTGCCTCAAAATGGCACATATAATATTTTAATCGATTGCAAACATTTATGGTTTTCTCTTCAGAACTACAGTGGATTTGAATCATATTCATAACTGGATGTGTAACAAGAAAGCATATTATCCGAATCTGAAGCCATTGTTTGGATTCACAAGCAATGCAAGACGTCTTGGCGTGAAGTCATTTTTATTGGTGTTTTGCATTTGAATAAAAAGTGACATCGGTTGTCCTTTAATACACAGTATGGAATGTATGGTAATTTTCAAAATCATCACGCTTCAGCAGACAAAACAAGAAACTGTTGCAAAAAACGATTGCATTCATATACAGTACATAACACAACAGGGAAACTGCAACACTTACATCTTACTGTATTATGTATGCAATTTAAAAAAAAGTCATCAATCTTCTTCTGCTTCCCATTTTTACCTTTTGACAAAAACTCTCATCTGCTCCACACGAGCGAGCGCTTGAAAATGGAAATGGCTCTGCTAAACGGGAGCTGGTCACATAACAAACTCACGTGACCAAGTCCACCAATGGCGCGACCGATGGCGTGTATCGATATAAACATAGCAAAATGGCTGGCGGGAGATGAAAAAGAGCACCGTAGTAACCGGATTATCGTAAAAACCACGAATCGTACTAAACGGAACTAATTATACATAAAAAGACTAGAAATGTGCACGGGAAATGAAAATAGTGTCGTAATAAGCAGTATTAACAATATAAACCATGATATAACGAGACTTTACTGTATATTTAATGATTTATCCCTCCTAGGGGGGCAGCATTTCCATGGCTATTCTTGCCCTTCAGTTTCGATTCTCGGAAAGACCCGAATCATGCGCATTCCTTTTTTTGGATTGTTGATTACTATATTTTTAGCTACGCTTCATTTACTTTCCTCGCCTCGCCCACACTGAAACGTGAGTTAAGCATTGCTGTTTTGCACAATTGCCAATATCCAGAGTTTCAATTCAGTGTTTACATTGTCATTTAGTGTTTACATTGTCAATAAATGATTTTTATCCCAATGCTTGGTCTGAGCCGAGTAAAAGTGAAACAATTTTATACAGATTCTTAATTGAAAATCAGGGGTGCGCGTTATACACATGTGCGCGTTATACTCGAATAAATACGGTATATAAACATTCAATACAGCAAAAGAGTTAATTCCCAAGTTATATGGGTCTGGAGGTGTATGATCTTGAAATGAGGGCGGCTGTACAAAATACAATACAATACATACATATTGATTAATGTAGTGCTTTAACAACAGCTGAAACTAACAAAACGCTAGCATAGACAAAAAAACTAAATGCTGGGATTAGCAGTGAATGAGTTAATGAGTGTTCAAATTATTTTAAATTATTCAAATTATTTTAAAATTATTTTAAAAACGGCGATGGCAACAAAAGAAATGCTTGCAACATCTCAGTTATTGAAAGTAAAGACCAGTTTTCGTTTTGCTCCAGATTTTAGCAAGAAACATGAAATAGTAAATGCTTCCACACTCCTTGTACTTTTTTAGCAACAAAAGTACTTGATACCGTATTTTCTGGTGTAAAAGGCGCACCGGAGTATAAGGCGATGAACGAAATAAAAGTTTTCCAAATATAGTATATAAATATCTATGTTTTCCTTTTTTAAGGCACACCACATTATAAGGTGCTACACTAGAGGCTGATGTTACGCACAACTTTACAGGCGGCGGGGTTGTGATGGACCTGTTGTGACTCAATATTCACATATAAGGCGCAAGGTCATCTTTTGAAGAAAATCAAGGCTTTTGGGTGAGCCTTATACACCGTAAAATATGGGACTTTAAATATTTTAAAACAATTATTGCTGTACCGGTGGGGGTGTCATCGTCTGGTGGATTGGGATGGTGCTGATTTTGCTCACAGCTGATTTCGAGTGTGAACTGGACTACCTTGCATATCGCTTACGTCAGGCCAGGACGGTCTTTGTCACAGTTGGGTCATTGTTTTCACAGATCTATTCCATTGATTCGCACGACTGTTACTTTTACAGAAGCAGATGACAGAAGAGAAGTAAGAGTTTCTTTGAAAAATACAGTTTTCGGCGTCCCCTAAAAAGTGTATGGTATGAGGATTCCGTCCGACGTCGGCAATGTCATACTGTGTAGCGTTGAACCAAATAGTCCAAACTGTTGTCTTGTTTGCCTCATTCTCATAACTGGTATTTGTGGCTCGTGCAGACAGCGGTGAGGTGCGATGCCGAGAGCTGCAAAGGAGGTGCGAGGAGCTGGAGGCAGAACTGAAGAAGAAGGAGGAGGAGAATACAGAGCTGCTCAAGGACCTGGAGCAGAAGAACGCCATGATCTTCGTGCTGGAAAACACCATCAAGGAGCGGGAGAAGAAGTACCTGGAGGAGCTGAAAATGAAGAGCCACAAGCTGGCCGTTCTGTCCGGAGAGTTGGAGCAGCGAGCCAGCACCATCGCTTACCTCACGTCGCAGCTCCACGCCACCAAGAAGAAACTTCTGGCGGGCAGCTCCTCGGAGGCGAGCCCCAACGTCAGCCCCGTCACCTCCTTCAAGCCCACGCCCCCTCCGGCTAAAGACAGGCAACCCGAAACCCCACGCCGCCGTTTGAGGAAGAGCCTCTCTCAGCCACTTCACCCCGAGCTGACCGAGGTGTACCGGCTGGGCCCGGACGGCAAGCGGGTGGTCCTGCGAGAGGCCATGGACGCGATGCCCGACCCGACGCCCTTCCTGCAGGCGGGGAGAGAGTCTCCAGACATGCAGGTGGTACGAGAACGAACGACCGTCTTTCCACCCATCACCTCGGAACGCCCGTCCGTCACGCCCAGCCCCCGCCACAGCCCGGCTCGGGACCGCCAGTACAGGGCTCACGTGGGGGTGGCACACCGCATCCCCCATGGGACCCCTCTGTTGGCCCTGCCCCAGGCAGAGCTGGAAACTCTGGCGGTGGACCAAGTGAAAGAAGAAAAGGTTGTGCGCAAGCGTTCTGGGGCTGACAGGACAGTTTGAAGCCGTGGCACACACACATGAATGCACATATGCACTACTCACAAAATGTTACGCATACTCGGCTTACCGCACCTAAAATGAACTTCGGTGAACCCTCTCATGTTCAGGGATTAATGTTTGGACAAAAACACATTTTATTTGCTGAAATTCACTGATACACTGTTTTTAGGTTTAGGCCAAACTTGTATCAAATAATCCCAGTACTTCTTCCGTGCCAAGCAAATGAGTGGAGGAACTTCATTTAGTGAGAGGCCTCGTGGCAGCTTTACTCAACGCCGTCAGTATCTCTCAGATAATGTGTGCTGGTGGCATTCCCTGCACCTTGGGTTTTTTATATATATTTGCATAGCGTGCTATTCGTTTACATTGACCAAATTTACAACAGCATTCCCCCCCCCCACTTAGTGACGTCCATTTCTTTGCCTTTCAGTGACTCTTCCAGTTGCTCTTAATCTCTATTGTAGCCAGTTGATGACACTGACATCCAAAGCGGGTGGCCCAGTAGTCAAGTGGTTAGCACACTGACTTCACAATGCAGAGGTTGTCAGTTCGAGATACGGTCTGACCTCCCTGTGTGGAGTTTGCATATTCATATTCTCCTTGGTCCCGTGTGCGTTTTCTCCGGGTCCCTCGGTTTAATCCCACATTCCAAAAAACATGCATGGCAGGTTGATTGAACACTCCAAATTGTCCCTCAGTGTGAGTGTGAGCACAGATGGTTGTTGGTCTCTGTATGTCCTCCGATTGGCTGGCAACCAATTCAGGGTGTGCCCAAAAATGGTTGGGATTGGCTTGAGCACCCCTGAGACCCTAATGAGGATTAAGCGGTCCGGTATATGGATGGTTGGTTGGACATTCAAAGCACATTGGCAGTTTTCCTGTAAGAACATCATGTTTGAAGCTTCAAAATAATGGCATCAATTGTTCAGTACAATAAGGCCCAAATGTGAACAGCTTGATGATTATTTAAATAAGCAATCTCAGTGAAACAGGAAATTGGTTTATTTTCTTGGTTGATTCATGCATGGCCCTAACACACAATTCTGCTATTCAGTTCTTTGTTAGTGAACAGCAAGTGTGCATAAAAGTATGGAGGCATTCGAAGTTCACACTTGAAGGTGATTGATCCTGAAATTTTATCAGAAAGCCGACTATGCCGATTTGTTGTGAGTGGTGTATATATCCGATGAAACAAGAGGCAGAGAAGAGTCCGAACACTGTGTAGCCTGCTTTATACGCAAAACACTGTTATATAAAATGCAAATGACGCACTGAATCAATGGCCGTTTCTTCATGCACATTTGAAAAGGACGACTGTCCTGCAAAGCATGCCAAATGTTTCTTTACAACCTTATCGAGTGTTGTAGTATACATGCATCGTTCTTGTCTATGTGGTGCAGTCAGCACATCCTCAGCCAAATAGCTGCATCAGTGCTTGCTTGTTGCAAATGCGCACACAATGCATCGTGCAGTTATGGCGACCCGGTAGTCCCTTGAAGTCATAACAAACTCTTGAGCGAAATGTCGAGAGCCGCAGCAATGATTCAGTTCATGCCCTTGGAATGTCTTGTCACCCCCGTTGCAATGTCAGTATACTTCTCTTACTGGAGGTTGCATAATCAAGGTGAGCTGGTCACTGCGTGTGTATTTATGCTTCGATTCAACATGAGCTACAAGTCATGTATGTGTGGGAGGATTAATAAGGATGGAATCATCTCCATTATCTGTTATTTGTGATAAAGGGGCATTGGGAAAAACACTGATGTTGTAGAATTTTGTGATAGAAGTAATGTACTTGATAAACGCTGTAGATTTGTAAGGATTTTAATTTAAATTAGTGTTTATTAGAGACTACAGCAACACCTCAGATGGTAATTATTGTCACTTTATATCCTGCTTTTCACATAACACGTACCCTTGAATAATAATTTAAATTCACACAATAAAGCTTTTTTGGGTTGCCTACTCGTTTCGAGATTGTCGATGTGCATGTTCCTGCCTCAGAAGCTTCTTTAGATTTCTTCAAACATGGCCACAATGGCACGTGTCGTTCACCACGGATACATTGGCGCACAACATATCACATATGCATATCAAGCTTTATTGTTTTTGACATTTAAAGGTGAGTGGTGCTGAAGAAAGTTCTAGAGTTCATAAATTACAAGACATAACAGAGTTAACATGTCTTACTAAACTGCATGTGAGCTTCAAGCTTTTGTGTCTGACATAATTAAAGTGGTTCATCGTCGCCATATACTGGATGCTTATGCACTAGGATGCTAAAGGCCACGAGTTAGGTGGGGTCTCATTATGTCATGTCTCCAACAAAACACCATATATTAAATTGTGTGCTAATTAACATGCATTCATTTGCAGACATTTGCAATTGCCACGGCATTGCAGAGAAAAAGGGAAATCCTGACACGCTGAAAATATGTAGCCTTTGTTTATTGAAGGAAGGAGAAATTAATAGAAAATAATTATTTGATTCCAGAAATTGTTAATTGTATTCTACATTATGATCTCCGTGTTTTAAATAATAACTATTCATTTCATTGGGGAAAATCACGAGTTGTGGCGGGCACTAGGACCAGGCATCTTACCCAGCAGGTGCACGGGAGGGGGCGAGTTTATGTCACATATATTTCACTGCAGTTTCTGGATGAGTTAGATCCACTTATTAGCCGTTGGAATAAACACGTCTCCATATTCAGTCGTGTGTGCTCCTTCCTCAACGGCTACACTGGTGACCCCGATGTTGGAAATGTTCATGGCAACAGACGAAGAGGTGTCTTCTGCGGCCATGTCGCCACGACCGGCGCCCCAACTCGCAGCTCCCGCCTACGTCGCAAAGCTGCCGAGTTCTGGTATAGCGATCCGGCTTCGTGGTTCCAGCATGTGGAAGCAGTTTTCCACCTACGAGGCATCACGGCGGATGAGCCGAAGTATTACCTGGTCGTGGCGTCTCTCAACAAGCAGACTACTCGTCGTGTGCAGCCGCTCTTACGCGCGCCTCCACAGAGCGAGAAATACGCGGCGCTCAAACACCTGCTGATCAGAAGGTTCACGTTATCGGCCTCTGAGAGAGCAGACAGGATTCTTTCCCTTCCCGGACTCGGCGACGGAACAGCAGTGGATCTCATGGACAATATGCTGTCGCTCTTAAGTTCGGATGAGGCCGGATTCCTTTTCCCCCATATTTCCTCCGTCAGCTACCAGCCTCAGCGCGCGCCGCGCTAGCTAACTCAACGTGCTTAGCCACCGGTGACTATCAAGGTTCGGCTGAAGAAGCGGCTCAAGTGCTTCTGGCGACACGGCGGTTTGTCGTGCAAAGCGGGACGAACGAAACCCTCAGTGAAGGGGCATCGAGCATCGATCCGACAGTCGTGGCCCGAGTGGGATCGCAGAAGCAGCGCGAGAACGCCATCTGCTTTTTCCATTAGCGGTTTGGCGCCAAGGCTTGACGCTGCGTACCCCCCTGTTCCTACGAGGCTCTGGGAATCTCCAACGCCCGGCACCCAGTAGCAGCTGTGGGCGCCGGCAACGAAAGCGAGCTGCTTTTCATCACGGACTCCTCGTCAAGTAGACGTTTTCTTGTGGACAACGGGGCACAAGTAAGCCTGCTGACGGCCACCGCCGCGGACAAGACGGCAGGTGGATGCGAGCCTCCCTTGTGTGGAGCTAGCGGCTCGCCCATCGCCAACTTTGGCTCCAGGTCAATGACTGTGCGCTTCCACGGACGGGAATTCAAGTGGAATTTTATTGTTGCCTCGATCACAGTTCCGATAATCGGCGCGGATTTTTTATGTGCTCACGGACTTCTTGTGGACATTGCTAACCGTCGTTTGATTGACGCCATCTCTTTCGCGACTTTCCCGTGTGAGGCTGGAGGGCTCGGAGCGTTAACACACGCAAATTCTTTAACGTCAGGTAACGTTGACGAAAGTCTGCTGACCGATTTCCCGTCGTTAACTACCCCCGCCTTTTCCAATTCCGATACGAAACGAGGGGTAGAGCATTTCATCCCCACGATCGGCCCGCCAGTTTTTGCCTGCGCTTGTCGCCTCGACGCGGTAAAACTGGCAATGGCGAAAGGGGAGTTCGCGACGATGGAGCGTTTGGGCATCGTGAGGCGTTCCAACAGCCCGTGGGCCTCACCATTACACATGGTGCCCAAAATTAACGGTTCTTGGCGGCCGTGCGGTGATTTTCGTCGGCTTAATAACATAACCACACATGACCGTTAACCCATCCCGCACATTCAAGATTTTTCCGCACGTTTGGCCGGCGCCGTGATCTTTTCCAAAGTATATCTAGTTCACGGTTATCACCAGGTGCCGGTACGGGCAGAGGATGTGCCAAAAACTGCAGTGATTACCCCCTTTAGCCTTTTGGCCTGAAGGGGGCGGCACAGACCTGATGGACTCAGTCTTGCGAGGCCTTGATTTTGTATTTGTCTATCTAGATGACATCCTTGTGGCTAGCCCTTCACCAGAGGAACACCTGTTGCACTTAACTAAGGTTTTCAAGCGTCTTGATCGGCACAGCCTTATCGTTAACCCTGTGAAGTGGCAATTTGGTCTGTCCAAGATCGATTTCTTGGGGCACCGCATTTCTCCACAGGGCGCCATCCCCTTATCCGCCAAAGTGCAGGCAGTGGTGGATTTCCCCCACCCGGCCACAGTTAAGGCTCTGCAGGAGTTTTTGGGCATGATCAATTTTTACAACCGGGTTCTTTCTCATGAAGCCGACCTTCTACAACCCCTCTACGGCGCCTTGAGAAAAAGATGGCTAATGACTCCGTCGAGTGGGCCCTGCAATGAGCACAGTCCTTTCAACGAGCCAAGGAAGCTCTCGCGGGTGCAACTCTTCTGGTCCACCCGATCTCAACCGCACAGGTGGCCTTGACCACCGATGGATGCGTCTGACGTTGCCGTAGGGGCAGTGGTTGAGCAGCTTGTGGAGAACAAATGGCAGCCCCTTGCATTTTTCAGTTGGAAGTTGCAAGATAACGAAGGCAAGTAGAGTGGGGCCTCGGTTTGCGAACACCTTGCCTTACGAACTTTTCAGTTTACGAACTTTAAATTTATGAAAATTAAAGCTGGGCATACGGCTGGCAGAGTAATCTTCGGCTGAAGAACACAAAAGCTCATGACCGAACAGCGTCCCAGCCAGCCTACCTTTCCACAACCCCTTTCTATGAGTGCACACGTCGATCGTCTTCAATAATACTTTTGCCGTTATGGGACCGAAAAAGATGCCACCACAGGCTTGTGCTCAGACGAAATAGACACAAAACAAAATAACAGTCGAGGAGAAGAAGGAGATCATTGAGAAACACGAACGAGGTGTACGTTTGTGGCATCATATGTGCGCACCGCGGCTGTCATGTGAATCTCAGCCTGACACATCTTCCACGCTGTGTGTCACTTCCCTGAGAGTAACTTTCTACGACCATTCTACAAATAAAGGGCCCGGTACCGTCCACCATTGCTACCATCCTTCGCAAAAAGCTTGACTAAAGGTGGTATTTAGTCGACGCTTTCACGTGACTAATGACACCGAAATTGTCACGTGCAAGTTGACATCTGGGGCAGGGTCGCCGCTCGCGACCTCCGCCAGCCGAAGAAGACACAAAACAAAATTACAGTCGAGGAGAAGAAGGAGATCATTGAGAAACACGAACGAGGTGTGTGTGTTGATCCCCTAATCACCGATACTGGGACATGTCAACGAGTCGCTGTCACCTCACCAGTGAAATTATTACGACGCCTTGCGCCTCGCTGTGTCTTGTGCTGGCAAGTCCAAGAGTTTGCTTTGCCCGAGGTGATTGTTAGCCGTGATCGCGTAAGTTTGTTGCTTTCCGGGATCGCGAGTGTGCCATTTTATTTTGCCTAGCTTGACAGGCTTGTTGTAATAAAATCTCTGCCAGCACCTACGGGACTCGAAGTGGATGCAGATGACATCGACGAGCTTGTTGCTGACCATAATGAGGTCACCAACACAGAGGATTTGATTTGCCTTCAAGAGGACAAGCAGAAGCAGGCCATTCAGGAGTTTATGTGCAGGCTTTTATAGAACGGTTCCATCCAGAAAAGGCTATGAGCATGATGAATGATAATGTGATGCCTCAGTTTCGTAAGATCTGACAAGCCAGAAAGCAACAGGTGTCAATTAAGAGCCATCAATGACCATCACAAATGTAAATAAAGTGACTTTATTCTCCAGTGCAGTGTATTTCTTTCATTACAATACCATAGCACTTTTATTATACATAGAATAAGGTATGTTGTGTGTAGTTTTAAGGCTTATTTAGTTGAAAATTATATTTTATGGAGACCTGGGAACGGACTATTCTCATTTTAATGGTTTCCTATGGGAAAAACATTTTTGGGATACACACTCTGTCTGGGAACCAATTAAGTTTGTAAGCCAAGGTCTCACTGTATAGTGTTTTCGACAGAGAGTTAGCACTCTATCTTGCAACGCGCCATTTTCATTTCATCCTCCAGGGGTGCCGGTTCACCGCATATGTGGATCACAAACCACTCACATTCGCCATGTCGAAGGTGACTGAACCGTAGTGGCCCCGACAGCAACGGCATTTAGCGGCCATTTCGGAATTCACAACAGACATTCAGCACATGGCCGGCAAATGTAACCCTGTGACCGATTGCTTGTCACACACGATCGTGTGTCCAGTCCAGCTCGGAGTGGATTTTTCAGAGATGGCCACCGCCCAATCTGAAGATCCGGACATCCATGAACTCAAGGCAGCAGGCATGGCCCTGAAACTTGAGGAGGTGGCACTGTGTGAAGAGGGTGCCGCTCTCCTCTGCAATGTGTCTACGGGTCGCACTCGTCCCGTGGTTCCACAGGAGTGGCTTCGGCGAATTTTTGATTCTAATCATTCCCTCTCACACCCTGGCGTCCGGGCATCAGTCAAACTACTTGGGGCCAAGTTTGTCTGGCCAGGGTTACAAAAGGACGTCAGGAAGTGGGCAGCTGCATGCAAGTCCACAGGCACACCCGGGCAAGCCTGGAAACCTTTCCAATTCTGGCCAGGAGATTTGACCACATCCATGTGGAACTGGTCGGGCCCCTCCCTCCTTCGCAGGGTTGCACACATCTCACTATGGTCGATCGGACCACTAGGTGGCCGGAAGCAGTCCCCCTGTGCTCCACGACCTCGGCAGATATTGTCCGCGCATTTCTGTCGTCCTGGGTCGTACGTTTCGGCACGCCATCCAATATCATTTCAGACAGAGGCCCCCAGTTTATGTCCGAGCTCTGGTCAGCCATGGCACGGTCCTTGGGTGGGCAGGTACACTGCACTATGGCCTACCACCCGCAGGCTAACGGGATGTGTGAACGTCTCCACCGGCCACTTAAAGCCGCGCTACGGGCCGCACTATCGGACAGTAACTGGGTCGACCGGCTTCCATGGGTCCTGCTCGGGTTACGTTCGGCCCCAAAAGAAGACCTTAATGCCGCTCCGGCAGTTAGTGTTCGGTCAGCCACTCCACATTCCTGGTGAATTTCTGCCTGAAGCTTCGGGTACACCTTCTTTGCCTCTTTTGCCAGCAGAGCCCCTGACTCCAGCACCATTTCACCACTGCGTCCCCAAAATATTCGTTCGGTCTGCTTTTTGGTCAGCAGGAGTGCATTTCAATAGACAGGCTCAAACCGGCTCATTTAGTTGCAGGCGAGGACATTTCGCCTGCCCCGGTTCCACGTCGCGGACGCCCTCCGAAACCTCCAGCCTCACCGCGCCATGCTTGGGTTGAGTGTCGTTCCCCCACTCAGGTCTCACCCGGATCACCTGCCCGAATGAGTTCACCTTCATCACCGAACGACGGACTCCGTAGTCGTTGTGGCAGGGTGGTCAAGCCCCCTGCAAAATTTTCACCTTGACCTTCCTTCTGGGTGTTCTGGGGGGCTGTGTGGCGGGCACTAGGACCAGGCATCTCACCCAGCAGGGGCATGGGAGGGGGCGGGTTTATGTCACATATATTTCACTGCATTTTCTGTTTGAGTTAGATCCACTTGTTAGCCGTTGTAATAAACACATCTCCAAATTCAGTCGTGTGTGTTCCTTCCTCAATGGCTACAGAGTCAAGGTAAAGTCCTCAATTTGGTGCAGTGCAAATCAGCGAGCACTGGTGGTCATACTTGTAAACACAAATCCCTGATAAAGTACCGTATACGCCGGGAATGGGCCAAGAATGAGTGCAGAGAATACAGCTATGTACCACCAACGCTCGACTGTACCGTTACATACCTGACAAAAGAAAACATACCACCAGTATGGTTGAAATATATTTTATTTGCAGAATAAATATTGATGAAAACTAACCCCTCATCTTGGTGAGTATACTCAAGCGAGATGTAACATTTGGCAAACAAGATTACGGTAAAACAGGAAAAGCAACACTTATCCAGTAATACAACGACACACTTGAGGACAAACTCTTTTTGTCCAACTGAGTCTTAAAGGCATGCTCAGTGGTGACATACCAAAGAGAGCTTTGTTACAGCTTCAGTTGTTGTTAAAGCGCTATATAAATCAATATGTATTGTATTAGCCGACATAAAAGCTTAGCCAAAACAAACATGGTGATCAAACCTCTAAAGATGGAGGACACTTATTTGCTGTGGCGACCCCTTGAAGGGAAAAGCCGAACGGAAAAGAAGAAGATTGTATTGTAAACACATTAAAATGTTGACTTCACATTCAAATGAAAGAAAAGCTTAATGTTTCCTCTTCTTTGGCATGCATCCACAAAAAGGGCATTTTGAATTTGGACTGAATAAGTAGTGTGGCAAGTGGTTAGCACACCGACTTCACAGTGCAAAGGTCGTGAGTTCAAGACCCAGTCCGGCCTCCCGGTGTGAAGCTTGCATGTACTCCCGAGGCCTGCACGGGTTATCTCTTCAGCTCCCAAAGTCCAAGAACATGCATGGCAGGCTGATTGAACACTTTAAAGTAGGGGTGGGCAAAGTTTTTTGCTTGGGGGCCACATTCAGGATACGGTACATATTTTAAAAAAAACGCATATGTTTTTGAGTCCATATAAAACATCATCAGAAAAAAAAAACATTCAGGTATTGACATAGTTTTATGAATGAGAACAATGAAACAACAACGGTACAGTATATGTCTGGTATGAAAGTGTTACAACACAAGCAACAAAGTGTTATATTGCCCAAAAACTGCAGCGTGCAGTACACATTTATACAAATTTATACTATTTGTTACGAAACGAGATGAGTAAGAGATCTGGTGGTTTTCTTTCCATGCCCAACTATAGATCCCCGCGATCACCACACAAGAGCATTGCTCAGCTAATGTCATGCGCAAATATTTGAAGCCAGCCAGGGAACGCTTCAGTTTTCAATTGTTTTTAACATGATCACAGTCACCCCATTCTCATCCTTGTTTTTTAAAAGTCTCGTAAATTTGAGATGATCCGACACAGTCTCTCCTGAATGTTTCATTCAATGTTTTCAGAAAGTCTCGCCCCCAGTTCGTGACATCACGCCAAGACGTCTTGCCTTGCTCGAGAATCAAAACAATGGCTTCAGATTCGGAGAAGATTCTTTCTTGTTACTCATCCAGTTATGAATATGATTCAAATAGTTCTACAGAGGAAAGCATAAATGTTTGCAATCGATTAAAGAAGTCCCCCCATATCAATTCGAGCCGTCAATGACAGCAATGTAGCGTCCCAGACAAAGGCAGAAGATGGCGCCCAAGCTCCGTTGGAAATGGGCTGAGTTGTCTGCTGGGAATTTGTGTCAGCGAATATCAAATTGTTGTCTTGGTGCAACACACAACGATTCACTATCGCATTATGCGTTTTCCTTCTAATTTCGCCATCAACATGGATCAGCACGAAGTTTTCAGACCAAACAAAGTACCGCAAAATGCATTGTGTCGCTTTCTCGGTCAGTTGCGTTCCAAATGTGACGTCACGCGAGTCTTAAAACGTAAAATATAGCTATATGCGGTGGAATCTTTGTAAAATACGCTCTGTAGAAGTCATTTGAAGTGATTTTACAAATTATGGGCACAACTTGTCCGGCGGCGTCGGTTGTCCTTTAAATGGCTGTCATTACAATCCAAATGAAATGAAGGTAGTCAATCACATCAAACCTGTGTACCAACCTTTGACGGGCCGGATTTAAAAGACCAAGGGGCCGGATGTGGCCCGCGGGCCGTAGTTTGCCCATATCTGCTCTAAATTGTCCTTAGGTGTGAGAGTGACTGGTTGTTTGTCACTGTGTGCCCTGCGATTGGCTGGCAACCAGGGTGTCCCCTGCCTAATCCCCGAAGACAGCTGACTGGGATAGGCTGCAGCGTCCCCCACGACCCTAATGAGGATAAAGCGGTCTGTAAAATGGATGATACTTTTTTACATATATTATTTTCAATGATGTCTACTTTGTGACAACTTGAGTTTTATTATCATACATCTCACTAACAGCTCCAGCTTTACATAGTAAAAATTCCAGGTCACTTTGTTTGCCTCTGCAATGCAAAAAAACTCATTTTCTTGCTGCAAGACTCCTGCATGTGTTGGAAAACACAGGACATCATTTTTAGATCTGTGGTTAAAATTTCATTAAAAGCACGGAAAATGAAAACCTACCTTAAATGTTTAGAAAATCAGCTGCTTGAGTTGCTCTTCCAGCCGCTTGGCGCTATTATTCAAGTCCGTGTGAGGGACGGCAGGCAGTGAATCCAGCACGTCGTCACCCGGGATACTCGGCAGGACCGAGCTTGGAACATCGGGATCTGTGCTGGATTCATCCAGCAGCAATTGAAGTTCTTTCTCCAACTCATCATCATCATCTACAAAAGTAAATCAATTGTAAAACATAAAAAGTAGTGGCCGTCATGCTATTTATGGGGTTATTTTTCTTCAGTCAGTGTGGGGTGGGACTGCATCTGATTCAGACAAAATAAATTCCAGCTGTTCTATTGGTCTTTTTTTCTGACATTTTCTTTATTTGCAGAAGACGCCAGATGTTGTGTGGTCACATTTCTAGTTCACATAATTCCCTCTTCCTTGAAAAAGACCCTGTTCCACCTAATAAATAGATAGACAATTAAACTGCCCCAAGGATCATCCTCGGCCGGAATTAATTATCTGTAATGTTTGAAAGATGTTCCCTTTTGAGTGTTTTTTCATATTCATATTGACTGCAATAATGACTGTGCTGTTGCATTGGTGTGATAGACTTAAGGTGGGGCCCAATTCAGGTGTGTTTTAGGAATGGAACTTGGTCACAAGCGGAGGGCCTCGTCTTGATGAAATCTTTAAAGGGCATGTCAAGTCGGACTGGTCTTGAAGTTTAGAAATACAGTGATACCTCAGCTCACGAACTTAATTGGTTCTCAGAAAGTCTGTGTAAGGCGAAAAGTTCGTCTGCCGAGCATTTATTTCCCATAACAAACATTTAAAAATGAAAATACGTTCCCAGGTCCCCATAAAACATAATTTTATACTAAATAAGCCTTAAAAGTACACATAATATACCTTATTTTATGTATAGTAAATGTGCTAATGTCTTGTAATTAAAGAAATACTATACTGTCTAATAAAGTTGTTTTATTTACCTTTGTGATGGTCATTGATGGAGTTGCCTCTTGATGATATCCAAGTAAAGTTGCCGTGCTTTCTCGGCGATAATGCCCTCACTCACAATGTCCCCTGCCCGCTGCTTTTCCGTAATCCAAATCAACAGACGTTTTTCAACCTCTTCTATTATCTGAGACCGTTGCTTAGAAAACACAGAAACACCCTAAGCCACACGTAGCAATGGTCGACTTAGCATACTGGTACCGGGACGCTAAATCACACAAACGCACACCTCGTTCTTGTTTTTCGATAATCTCTTTCTTCTGCTCGATCGTAATTTTCTTTGATATGTTTTTAGGCTTAACACTAGCCTGTGGCGAGGTCTTTTCGGTCCCAGAATAGCAAAAGTACTCCACTCAATAACAAACCATGTCTGCACTCAAAGAAAGGAGGTGACGAAAACTAGTCTCCCAGCCACCGTGGCACTATGTGGTTTGGTTCGTCCGTCAAAAACTAGTTCGTCTGCCAAGATTATATTCTCGTGAATTGAATGTTCATAAAGTGAAAGGTTTGTGAGCTAAAGCGTTCATAAAATGAGGTATCACTGTACATTACTTTGAGAGGCTTGTAGTGGAAGAGTTAAAACAAGGGACGGAACAGTAGATTCATTGGCATATTCAGATTTTTTTTGTGTAGGACAGACAAGTAGAAGGGGCGAGCAATTTACCTGTTGTGGTCACTCCTCCAGATAGGACTTGGTTCACTTCATCTTGTTTGTCACACAACTAGTTGGATGACAAAGGATGCATTTGGAAGGTCAAACAAAAATAAAAGGATGCAAGAAATCGTTTTCAAATGAACTTGCCTCCTGGCCTTGATCAAGAAGGCTTTCAGCATCTTCCACCGTCACCTCGTTGAGAGAAAGTCTGAGGCCGGCCATTCCCGCTTGATACGCTTGGAGAACCTTCACAAGACACAATCTCAGCATTGACGGGCGTCAAAATTGATTTTCAGCTTACGGTATTTGTATTTTGTGCCGGCCTACCATTTTATCCGTCTTTGACTGAGCTATGCGATCCAAAATGCCTCTAATGGACTCCAGCTGTCCGAACAAGTTGTCCGCTCTCTTTTCCACCCTTTTCCGACCTCTCAAACACCTCAGTGCCTGTTGAAGGCACAATAAATCGTAACACCAAATTTGGGTTGTTCCTTGTTGCTTTTAATTATGTTGTGGAGCGTTTTCAGGGTTTACCTGTGTTTTTTTCCTTTCTCGAAGTAGAATTCTTGCTTCTTCTCTACACCTGAGCACAAGTAATATAAAGCAACTTTAAAAGACATTATTCCTTAACAAATTCAACCAAATGGGTTTTGGTTTTAGAGAAACATATTTATTTATTATTAATGGTGTTATTATTAGTTGGAAGTACTTGTCAGCCTCCAGGCCCAGTTTTTCCAGACGCTCCTCGAGCAGTTTCTCACTACGGTGTAACTGATAGATTCCAATATCAACTTCACTGACAGTGGAGACGCGACTCTGCCCAAGTTGGCAAAATTTAACAATCTGTATTCAACAAAATAAACAAGAAAAAAACAGCATATAAAATGACAGGCAAGGTGGGGGGGGGGGGGGGAAATGAGAAGTCATTTGGGCAGTCATGCATTCCGTTTTTTTGCCTTTTCCCCCTCATGCAAGGAAACTGCCACTTGTTTGTCCCTCTGAAGCTGCAGAAGTGCCATGCACAGGGTACTATCATCGGCACAAATAGAGGAGGTGAGTGTACACAGCTCTTGAAATGACATGACAGAGCGACTTGCAAATTCACTGCATTGGTAAGTCCTCAGCACTTCAGCCGCTTTCTCCTGGAAAGAACAACAAACTTGGAGTTACCATAAAAGAGCACACACGGACAAAATGACAGCAGGCTCCTCTGTTTGTTTATTTGTGGTTGATCAAGTGATCAGAATGAAAGCAGGAGCTCTGCTACAATTCAACAAAAATATTTTGAATGTTATATTACTATTCAGTGAAATAAAAATAAAGTTGAACACAAACCTTCCAGTGGCCAATGATTATTATCACTTGTGTAATCACACAAAGGACTTTATTTTTTTTTGGTAACGCAATTTATATTCTAGTTATTACTGTATTTTGTATTTGTGATTTATGAAGCATGGGATCTGGGTGACGCGTTGGCTCATAAATTAAAGACAGGTTTAATCTAATTAGTTTGAGAGTGTCTAAAAATAGCCAGTGTCGGGGTACACAATAAAATCGCACTTAGGGTATTACAGGTAATTGATGGCCTCCAGTGATGCAAAAACAATGAAAACACCACAAAAATTACAAAACACACTCATGGTGTTCATTGTTTAGGTGCACAGTCTTACGAAATCTTACATAATTTGTTAGCAATATTGCATTGAATCACATATGACAGTGATACGTCTGTGTAAGCTCTCAGTCGTACAGGAGTGGTCCATCGATGAGAAGGTTTCTTCAGCCGTCATCTGTACAATTTTGAAGGTTTCGGACGTTTCGCCTCCTATCCAAGAGGCTACGTCAGCGAACGTGGATAGGAGGCGAAACGCCCGAAACCTTCAAAATTGTAAAATGACGGCTGAAGAAACATTCTCATCCATATGACAGTGAGCAACACACCTTCACCAGTTCGATGACAACAAAAGACTCTTCCAAAGGCAGTCGGTTTCCTCCCAGCATTGAGGAGAAGGTCCACTTGAGAGGCTTCACCAGCAGGAGGCCAACACCCCACGACAGCCAGCCGCAATCAACATTGGCGGCAAACTCAGACTCCCACTGAAGCTTCCCACATCTGGATGAGGTGAAAGGGAAATACAGCACCACCTGGATTTAACTGAACCACAACCAACAGAATGCAAATAGTGTTCTAGTCCACTCAAAACACTCCTTTAAACAGTAACTGTCAAAAGTCTGTTCGCTCCTGTATTGGGCGCTGTTGTTTCCTAGCACCGTGGCGCCATCTCCATCACAGATGGAGATGGCGACATGTGTTTCCAGGTTGAGCTGCTGTTGTCACTGATATACAGACTTGACCAGATAAACAGATGTGCTGACCTGGCGGCCTTGTTGGTGGAGATATTTTCCCATCAGCGGCAGTACATGTACAGGTAAGATTACCCCAGATGAGGCAATGGAAAGGATGTACATTAGCGATTCATTGCCGCCAGGCATGCAGCTCAAAAGGCGAGTCAGATCTGCATATTTATATTTATAGTTGTTGTTTACTGGAACACGGTCCCATCATATAGTATGTGTACATACTATTTTTGGGATTATACAGTGGTGGGCCGTCAGAGCCAGCAAGGCCTTCTCTGCTGGCCTAACATAATCAGACATCATTATCATAATTATAATAAAAGTCAATTTCATTAAAAAAGTATTTTTTCTAAATATATATATAATTATTCTACACACTGTTTTCTTGATGTTATATTATATCCATTTGGTTATGCTCCTTTCAGTGTTGTAGTTTTTAATCCAATCAGAACTCAGCTAGCTTGTGTCGCCAGGCTGTATGAAATCTGACCGACGCCTTCAGAATCAACAGTGAGGGCGCCTGTGCGCTGTACATGAACGGGCACATGTAGTTGATATATAGTTGTGATAGCCAATCAGATCACGAGTTGGCACAGTGAGGCCAGCTAGAGGGCCTCGCGTTGAACATGACATGTACGCGTCCTGTGATTGGATACTCACTTTACCTCAGCCCTCAGCGGAGGCAGCGCTATGCAAATCAACCAAGCTACAACAGATCAGACCCGGAAACTTTAGCAGAAAAACCAAGTATATCTACTCGCTTTTTTAACCCACAATGGCTGAAGGAGAGGACAACTCGCTGTCGCATGTAGGCCTATTCTAAAGAACAAATGAAAAAGATTTGTTTACTTTTATTTTCAACAAATAGTTCGTTTTGTGAACGTCTTGTTGTTTTTCTTATATTAAACTGACATTTTGTAATTTAGCGTAAAATCTTGTTAAAGATTGCATATTCTTGGTGGACTTAATAAAACTTTGTGGACAAATGATTTTAAATTTCCTTTTATTTTTAAGTGTATGCGGTATCACATATAGTGACAAGTTCTAATTGCTGATGCAGATTTATTGATGTGTAATTGCTCCGGAAAATAGCCTGTGTTGTAGACGATTAAGGTGATGCCACGCCCAGTACTGCGTGCGTGTGCTTTTGTAAATGATATCTCCAGCCGTTGTGTCATAAATTATGGTATTATGAGGGATATTTGTTCATGTCGGACTAAGCAGCACTTCACTGAAGGCCTAGGTGTGAAATGCACGGACCGCCACTGGGATTATACAGTTGTTTGTGTTTCTTTTTTTGTATCAAGTCCATCAAATGATCTTCGGCATTGGATCATGAAAGCAAAAGCACAGCAATGTAAGTTTGGACAAACTTGAGTACAGTAATTATCAAATAGTTTAAAGCTTTTTTCAAATTTTCATTGACAATAATTTTGCACTGTTCGGGTATTCCTTAGGCCTCAAAAGTAGCAAATAGAATTTTGTATAAAATTAAAAGTTGTTAGGTCATCCATGTTAAGTTTCAGAAATCAGGAGATTTTCGTACTTGTGACTCTGGTGCGTATTAAAATAATATGAGAGTTTAAAAAGTGTACATTAGAAGTAAATAAAACAAAAATGCTTTCATTGTTTATTTACACACTCAATTGGTATAAAAATGTTTTTGTTTTTACATTTTCTTTTGTTTCACCTTACAAATGAAATGTCTGTATTGTGTCAATAGTTGCTTTATAAAGTGAATATTGTGGTCGAAATCGGGAGTCTTAATATGTATGTTAGGTGGATTCGATTACAGTTCCCATGTAAACAAACGTCAGTTTCACTCTCGCCGATGTAGCGCACCTATTTCATGCAAAGGCTAATGGGCCGGAGGAATCAAGTGGATCGAGTAGAATGCTTGGACAAATTCATCAATCTACATTTGGATGCATATACATGTATGTACATTTGATGGGAGTGTGCGCAGTAAACACGCATTAGCATGCATGAGGGGAACGCGCAAACATTCACAAATATATTGACATCCTCACCATTACACATACAAATGTCAGAAATCGGACCGTACACAACAGTATTTACCGAGACATGGATTGGATTACAGTCGTCAAGCCCAGAGGTACTTTTTCTTTCCTCCTGAAGGCTTTGTTGAGGTCCTGCAGATTGACACACACGGAACGGCGATCTTTGCAGTTCTGTACAACCAGAGTCGTCCAGAAGTTCATTTTACTGTCCCAGTCCATTGTGTTCACGTCGCGATTCTCTTTGAAGTCAGAGAACAGAAAATTCATTCGTTCGTCGTCGTCCCATTCGGAAGGCAGTGTGTTTTCGACAACGCTTGACATGTTTGATGCAATATAGGCAAAGGAAGGCAGTCAGTGAGCGTTCGGGAATTTGTTGACAGCAAGTTGGTGCGGCACTTCCGGTGACAACTGGAGATTCCGGAAGTCGGTGTCAGAGACGTAAATCTTAGTGATTTACTGGCAATCTCCCCTGCACTTCGCCCCGTTGCATCTTGGTGCTTCCCGCCAAGAAGCCTCTTCGAAAAGACCATGGGAACAACAAAGGAGCGTGGAAGGACACATTTCGTCACTCAATGGAGGCAACTCCTGCAGATGACGTCACGCAAATTTAGCGCGTCACAAAACTTTTTGTCATGAGTGATACTCTCTCGAATTTATTCAAATGATCCCAAATCATAACCACGTTTCCCGTTGCGATCGTTATTTATCAAATAGTTTTTGCATTTTTATGTGTCTTTTAGCATCTAATGTGGGTGGAGCCTGATTTCAGAATTTGATTTTGAGCATGACTATGAAAACCAGGGGTCGAGGTCTTGATCAAAGTTTCTTTCACCTTCAGTTACGCGAAGGTGCATCGATTGGACTTGTATCGAATCACAAATATAAAATTTTGGATTTTAAATACCCATTACAGTAAAGTCTCGTTATATCGATATCGGATATATCGATAGTCCTGGTTATATCGATACTATTTCTATGCACGCACGGAGAAAATTACATGCAAACAGGGTCGGATATATCAATAGTCCCGGTTATATCGATATTTTTTCGGACTCCCTTGAATATCGATATAACGAGACTTTACTGTATTTGTGTCGTCATCAGCAGAGAAATACACTAAGTTAAAGTATTTTCATTTTCTTCAGGGGCTATAGAGCATTTGTTCATAATCATCTGTCCATAAATGCACATCCGAAGACTGGCAAAATGCTTTCTGACTGACATTAGAAATATACATATGTAACGGAGTTGTACACTTAGGTTATTAAATTATGAAGGAAGTGACGCAACGGCGCACAGTGTGGCACTATGTCCCGCCCATAGTTTCCAGAACAATCTCGAGGAGATTCAGGGTGAGTCGCAATTTTCTGTTGGTCTTGATTAACGCGCATTTTCATGAAAATATCTTATTTTGTTTCCCCTTTTTTACTGTCTAGTGTTATCTAATTAGTTCCCTTATTCATTCGAGTCCAGATTACTTTTTGTGTCATTATTTACTTCACGTTTTGTCGAGTGGAACTTAGCTTCATAGTGCTTTTCTATTGCGCAGTTAATCACAAGACGAAACCCATGCGACTTCACCCATCCCTTCTGCCATACTGTGTTGCAGGTAATAATTGTTTCATTTCGTTTTTATTGAACAATATTTAGTTTCTTGTGTCGTGTTTCATTTGCCCGTGAGTGTCCGTGGCTGGTTGAACTGTGCGCCAGCCATTACAAGCGCACCGCGTGTTCTGCCGAGTCTCCGCCCATGATGCGTTCAGGGACATCTTGTAAATAACAGTGAACTTGTGTTGTATTCTCTTTTTCTGTAAATAACCACTATACGATCACACGTTGTTAATTCTGTTTTGTTATCTAGAATGTTTTGCATTTGAGAACAATCTCGAGGAGATTCAGGTTAATCACAAGACGAAACCCATGCGACTTCACCCATCCCTTCTGCCATACTGTGTTGCAGAAATAAAAGAAATAAAAAGACACATCCACGCGTCTCGTCTTCATTAATACAGCAGCATCGTGGAGATGAAGACAGTCACTGTTGTGACACCCGTCACATTGGTGCCGTGACCCGGATTCACAAGTGACTCTCCACTTCGGACCGGGACCGCGATGCTGCACAATGAAGACGCTGTGCAGTCCCATCACTCGGTGGACGGTGTGTCGACCCCCGTTTTGGAAATACATGTAGAGTGTTAATTGTCTACCTGCTGTTTTGCAATTGGTGTACTTTTTTTCATGTACGTGTTTTTGTGTGTTAAGTCTAAGAATGAGCTCCTTAGAAGTAACAAGTAGCACACCGTTGAATGAGTGTGTTGGTAGAGGTAGAGGCTTCCCAACCGTGTAACAGTTGTGTAGTGCAATCCAGAGTGGTGTAGGTTGCACAGAGGGGAATGGGCAGGTTCAAGCTGAGGCCACTTATGTTAGTGGGGACAGAGTTCCTTCCCAGACCCAGTGCAGTGCATCTACGACGAGCGCACAGACAACTGATACACCAGCAACAGATACCTTTCTCCAGTCTGTCACAGTTATGTAGTGCTATGCAGGGTGATGTAGTTTGTACAGAGGGGAATGGGCAGGTGCGAGCTGAGGCCACTTATGTTAGTGGGGACAGAGTTCCTTCCCAGACCCAGTACAGTGCATCTCCGACGAGCGCACAGACCCTGACACACCGGCGACAGATCCCTTACTCCAGTCACCTGACGTAGTTGGTCAGATGAGCGACATAATTAGACAGCATTTTTGTACATCCTTGCCCGATAACCTTGTCTATTTTGCCTGTTGGTCTTTCTGTTGTCTTCCGTGTGTATGTTGCCTCACTTCTGCATAATTTAAGGGGGGTGTATGTAACGGAGTTGTACACTTAGGTTATTAAATTATGAAGGAAGTGACGCAACGGCGCACAGTGTGGCACTATGTCCCGCCCATAGTTTCCAGAACAATCTCGAGGAGATTCAGGGTGAGTCGCAATTTTCTGTTGGTCTTGATTAACGCGCATTTTCATGAAAATATCTTATTTTGTTTCCCCTTTTTTACTGTCTAGTGTTATCTAATTAGTTCCCTTATTCATTCGAGTCCAGATTACTTTTTGTGTCATTATTTACTTCACGTTTTGTCGAGTGGAACTTAGCTTCATAGTGCTTTTCTATTGCGCAGTTAATCACAAGACGAAACCCATGCGACTTCACCCATCCCTTCTGCCATACTGTGTTGCAGGTAATAATTGTTTCATTTCGTTTTTATTGAACAATATTTAGTTTCTTGTGTCGTGTTTCATTTGCCCGTGAGTGTCCGTGGCTGGTTGAACTGTGCGCCAGCCATTACAAGCGCACCGCGTGTTCTGCCGAGTCTCCGCCCATGATGCGTTCAGGGACATCTTGTAAATAACAGTGAACTTGTGTTGTATTCTCTTTTTCTGTAAATAACCACTATACGATCACACGTTGTTAATTCTGTTTTGTTATCTAGAATGTTTTGCATTTGAGAACAATCTCGAGGAGATTCAGGTTAATCACAAGACGAAACCCATGCGACTTCACCCATCCCTTCTGCCATACTGTGTTGCAGAAATAAAAGAAATAAAAAGACACATCCACGCGTCTCGTCTTCATTAATACAGCAGCATCGTGGAGATGAAGACAGTCACTGTTGTGACACCCGTCACACATACATTAGTGCTTAACATAATTATGTGTTGATCAATGGACAATTGGAATCGTGATGGTTGTCTCTTGTGTGGCACTTTCCTCCCTTTGGTACGCAAAGCACTTCACATTGTTACATCATTTTACCTGAGGATGCAGCATCAGGAGTAAATGGGGGTTTCAGTATTTTGCTCAAGGACATTTCAACTTAGTGCCAACATCAAACCCCTATCCCCTCTATTACTGTGCCATCTAAATCCCTGCAATTCCACTCTTCTAATTTTGCATATATTAATGAAGATAAAAATGATATTTACCCTCTCCAAACAGTTTGTCTTAAGCCACTTGAGATGAGGTGCTTGTTATTACATTTATTAAGCTTAGAGATATGCGATACCATATAAATAAACACGTATTCAAATAGTCAAGAATTGTTTACTACTTTCAATCAGAGATCAAAGTAAACATTTCTCAATGTTTTTTTTTTGTCTGCCGACCCAGAATCTGCCACCTTTTTTTCTCTCTCACATAAAAATTATCATTGGCTTCGTGGTATTTCAGAATGAAGGTTTGGGTTCAGGAACAGGGATTTTTTTTAATGAAACGTGAAAGCTATCTACATTATTAAAATGCATGGCAACATTTATATTGTGCAAGCTCTTACAGGTCAAACTTAAATACACAAACAAAAATATCCCCAAAACTTAACCTGTGAAAAAAAAAGTTTTTTTAAATCAGTGTCAAAAAGACGAGAGGGACACATTAAGCCATCTGTGACTAAAAAAAAATCATTTTAGCATTTTGAACTTTTACACGTTTGAATAACAGTACTCGAGTATTAAACAAAAGAACATCATCCGGTGACTGATTCAATAGCGACCATGCATTTCAACAATAACACTTTCTACAAAAAGAGTAACCTGGCATTTCAGTCAGCATGGCACTGAGGCTCTATCTTCACAATAACATAAGGTTTCCAGAGATAATTAATTAATTGGATACTTTTTTAGTTAGTCATTAAAAACATTGTGTGGAATACAAAACTTTCATACAGGTTTGACTCACAAACTACAGATGTGGAAAAGTTCATATATTTTAGTAGATCAAATCAAAACGTGAAACTCGCCCAGATTCGTTATAGTATAATGACAAATTGGGAACCAATTTCTTGGTTTCTATTAGGTATAAGCTTTAATCATCAAAAGTATACAAATCAATTATTTTAATATTTGTGTGTACAATATAGTGAATACAGTAAGACACAAACTTCTGTTTGGATTTTCAAAATAAATGTACCTATAATTTTTTTGCGATGCACTACAATATGCCTGCACTTTTTTTTTGGCATGTCACATTGTCCTTCGCATTTCTACCTGGCACTGAGATCGACCAGCAGGTGCTCGTAGGCCAGGGAATTTCCCTTGAAGCTGGCAGCCAGCATAATGTCCTTGTTGTCGACTGACACCAAGCTGAAGGCCCTCGGGGCTCTCACATTGAGTTCCTGAAACGGCTGAAACCTCTGTGTCAGATCATCCCACAAGTACACTCTGGAAAACGAGAAATCGCTCCCAAGGGTGAGATACTGCCGAAGGCCCACCGTGAAGGGATATACAACCATGGAGCCCCGAGAGGGAAGAGTCTGGATCTCGATGAAACGCTGACCTTCCCAGCGGAGTATCTTTGAGTCACCAATAAAGCGTGTGAGGCAAAGGTAAAGCACTTTCCGAGCCCAGAAGTGCTTGACCATCTGCACATCAGCTTGCTGTGTGATTTGGGAGAGGAAATCAAACTGCTTCTGCCCTCGGTTCCACTGGTAAATCACTGGTGACTGAGTGGAGCTGGAGAGGATGAGGTGAGACTTTCCTCCGACATTGAGAAACTCTGCATGGGTGTCGCGGTGCCAAGGGTGGAGCGACTGGTGGGAGTAAAAGCCATTGCTATTCCATCGATAAATGCTGGTTGAACCAGCCTTTGAGCTGTCTACTACTACGAAATAGCATTCGCCATCCAGTTGGAATGTCTCCACAAAGTTGGGCTTCTTCACTCGGGTACTGTCAATGTCTTGTATCTTCACAAAGCGAAGAGCGTCCTCTTCCCACCTGCGGTTTGAAGAAAACCCTCATGGTGACACAGTTTGAATGAAACATGCCTGTATAAGGCTACAATGTCGATCTAGCGGCCAAAGGAGTTAAGATGAGGAGGACAAGATTTTCTAAACATGTTTTTTTTGTTTACGTGAAGGTTTAGAACTTAAAATCAAAACCGAGCGTTTCTACATGGCGACTGCGGTGTGCAAAGCTTACTTGTAGATGTGAGATCCACCAAAAAGTTGAGCCACAACCATGTAAAGTGTGTTGTTTATCACAATGGGTTTGCAGTACAGCGCTGACTGAGCTGCAAAGACAAACCGTAAAAAAAGGCAGAGCAGGTAAAAGGCACAATAAACAAAGATGGAATTTACATGGATTTGGTGCCATAACTTACAGGATATATTATAAAATGTCCTAAATGTCATTTCGACATGATCCCACACATAAAGAGTGCAGAACCCCGATTCAGGTTGAGAAAAGACGACAAACTGATCTCCGGTGAACTCGTAAGACTCCACAGACACAGACTGGAAAGGAAACGTTTCATAAATGGCAAAATCTAGAAAAAGGAAATACAGAGAAGATATAGCAAATCACAAACTTGACAGGGCATTGCTCTTCAACTCAAAGATGAACAATTAAGTTGAAACCTGCACTGATGCAGTTGAAATCTCTCGGGTCAAGGTCATGGATTCTGCGTCCCTGAAATTCAAAAGGGCTCGTGCAATAGGCGGGTGGAACAGACGTGTTGGTCTGTTCTATCCAGTCAACCAGCCATTTGATCTTACAGTCACAGTGGAAGGAATTTCCTCGCAGGTCCCTGAAACCAACAAATGCAAATCCAAAGTCATTTTAGTAGCTGGATATTGTAGGTTGTGCATTGAATCCAACACAGACAGTTTCAACACACTTACAAATCTGTGAGGATGTCCAGATGTTTAAATAGATCTCTGGGCAACAGTTGCAGGTTGTTGTTTGAGAGCGATCTGGATTAAAAGAAAAAGGTCAATTGGGGATTTAATAAAATATTTGTAGACAAAATCAAGGCTACATATATCAAACTTGGACTATGTTGTTGTTAAATTTACAGGTAATACTCGTTATACGATAGAGTTCTGTTCATATGGCTGTAATGTGACCCAAAAGTTGTACCCAACTCTGTCCTGTCACAAATGTACACTAACGTAATGCGTAATGACATTATATATATTTGAATACATTTTGATGAACAGCAATTACAGTAACCATGAATTTAAGAAAAAAACAAGTATGGTCACTGAATGCGTTTTATATTCATCACCATATTCCTACGAGATAGTCGCGTGGTAGTCGAGTGGTTAGCACACCGGCTTCACAGTGCGGAGGTTGCCGGTTCGCGTCCCGCTCCTGTGTGGAGCTTGCATATTCTCCCCGGCCCGTGGGCTTTCTCCGGGTCCTCCGGTTTCCTCCCACACTCAAAAAACATGCAGATTGACCACTCCAAATTGTCCCGCGGTGTGAGTGTGATAGTGACTGTTGTACGTCTTTGTGTGCTCTACGATTGGCTGGCAACCAATTCAGGGTGTCCCCCGCCTTGTGCCCGAAGAAAGCTGAGATAGGCTCCAGCACCACCCCGCGACCCTAATGAGGAATAAGCGGTACGGAAAATGGATGGATGGATGCTTCCATTCAAAGTACCAGGACTGAGAAGTCCCTGTACTACAAAAAATCTAGTTTATAGTGCAGAATGACATGCCGAGAATGATGATACTCACAAATGAGTCAGAGATTTTAGTCCACGGAAGGTATATTTCGAGAGAGTTTGGACGTCATTATTCTCTATGAACCTGGGATAGGAAGAAAAAAAACAGTTCCATGTTCGGCAGATGAGATGATGTTTTATGAAAGCAAGAAAAAAGAAGAAAAAGTAACTTATAGAAGCCAGTGCAAAAAAACATGTACAAAGTAGCCAGAAGCAATTATCATCACAAAGCCAGCCATCCACTCAAGTGCTCTCTGAAGGCAAAGAAATAAAATGCTACATTTGTCATGCTGCACGTCTGTCATTGCAATATTTACAGTTTCATTTTATTATTGGCTGATCTTTATTTATTGCTCACACAAATAATAAGTCAATTTTATGAAGAAAGCAAACAAGATGAGTCTAAAAAAAGTAGGATTATCTGTTTTGTCAAATATTGCTAAAACAAGTTAACAACTTTGACATTATATGACATGACGTGATCAACATGCATTTGCCAAACCACAACAACAACAAAATAAATTGTAATTTTGCTCACAGGTACTGCAGGTGAGATAGGCCAGCGAAAGCATCATCCGAAATGGTGGAGAATGTGTTGGAGTTCAAAAGTCTGCGGGCACAGTGAAAGTTGTGAAGGAGATAAGTGTAGTAAAACAATACATTTCAGTTATACCAGTGAGATTGATACACTGGATACCAGTGGTGGGCCATCAGGGCCTACAATGCCTTCTCTGCTGGCCTAAAATATCTGAATCAGACTAATGTGAATTGTATTTTGTCTATGAATTATTTTATTCCAACTAGTCTTTCAGCTTCCTTTCATTACTTTCCCCCCTCTTGTGCTGCTTCCAGATGTGTGTTTTCGTATTTAAGCATTTAACCAATCACATCTCAGCCATCATTTGTTACCAGGGTGAGAAATCTACCTGTACGCCTTCACAAACAGTTCTGCAGGCCTTGGAGCATAAAAATTAATGGCAATGAAACTGTTGCTTTAACCAATCACAGTTTGAGTTGGCAATTCAAGGCCTGCTGGAAGGCACCGGAAATATCAGAGTTTTCACAAACTATGATTGGTGAGTCACATGATTGGCTCATCACTAACCAATCATAGTCTCACTAGCCACTAGTGATAAGGGCATACTGGCCAGAGCTAGCACACTGTATATGTAGCGAGCTGCATAAGCAAATATATTGTGTTGATTTAATAGCGGTTTTATCAACCCACAATGGCTGAAGGAGTAGAAGAAATGGATTTGGACACAGATTTACTGTTAAAGCCATTTTCAAGAAGGACTTTTCAAGAATAGATGGACATCATTAAGGTTCAACAGCTCCTAAGCTAGCAACAATAGCAAATAATATTGCAATTTTATGAGGTTGTCATGAACCCACCCTTTCATAGTAAAAATTTGAAGAGTTTAATGACTAAAGTTTCTTCAGGTTTAAAGTTATTTGCTGGCCAACAAACAGCATCCTCTAGTGGACGTGTAGTGATATAACACTACACTCCCAGCCGATTGATTCAGACGTAGCACTACTGAAGACCTAGGAGGACGTGCACGGCACGCAACTGCATTTACAATACATTTAATGTCACAAGTCAAAATACAAATGAGATGCTGCAGCAAACACAGAAAAATGACTGCATCTGATGGACAATTAGGCCTTTATCAGGGCACAACTGATGCACTCAGTCATCTGGGATGGCACAGATACAGAAGCATGTCTCATGTTCTAGCTATGTCACCACTGTTTTCAAATGCAATTCATTGTAAATGGTTGGAGTTGTTTCATTGTCAAATATATACCACAAAAACATAAACTGTGTGCAAACCTGGCATTGTCCTTTAGGTTTGTCAGAATCAGAATCAGAAAACCTTTATTAGTCCCCCGTGGAAGGGTCTTAAAGAGAGAAGGTGACTCTGTTCCAATCTTTGCAAAAAATATGTAAATTGTTGTTGTGATACACTTACAGGAACTGGAGCAGGTGAAGGTGTGAGAAAGCTCCTTCTGCGATTGTCGTAAATGATGCATTCACCATCGTCCTGTGCGGATGAGAAAGGACAATCATTTACGAGAAGGCACTTTATATGGAGTGCCGGAATACACAAGCATCATTTGTTTTGTCTTTTGTAACACATTTATATATTTATTTGATTTTGTTTTTTTCTTTCATGTTGTGTTTATATGTTCAATAAATCAAACAATAAGATGAATCAGTCAAAAGTAGCACACACTGGTTGTCTGAATGTCGTTGAAGGTTAAAGCCTTTTAAAACTCGGGACACACAACTTCATTTCTTACTCCCGTTGTGCAAAATGAGATCACCTTTCTTTTGAAATCCTTGTCCATTGGGGTTAGGGTAACGTGAGCGGAAGCTCTCAACAAATACACCCCATTCCCCTTGAATCTCATTTCATTATGTTGAGTGATTCTTCGAGGACTTGTAGATCCAGTTAATCTATTGCTAAGATATTATTGCCATGTTGAAGTTTAGCATATGGGAAGAATGTTAGAAATGCTGTACAGGCGCACACATCAGAATTGCATCATAAAAAAAGGATCCTCTCTGTTTCCTCAGCTGTTCAAAACATACAGTGAATGCATTTTACTCCTTGGGACTCAAACAAGGGTGACATCATTGATGTGTGCTGAATACAGCCATGACATCATACAAGTAAGTACAGAATGAGAGTAGTTTCAACTCACAGAGAAATGATCCCAGGTGGGAAGCTCTTTGGTATTGCCTTAGTATGCACGCAAAAGGCGCTATCTTTGGTACACGAACAAGTCGCAGGACAGCGGGGTATCTTGATTGCTTTTTTTTGTGTTTGTGTCTCCGGGATGGCACAAAGACAGACACAGAAACAGAAAATAGATCAAAGCGAGGCATCTTGGTCCAAGTTCCATCATGCTTGAGCAGGAGGAGAAAGTGATTCTGCGTGCCGTGTTGGGCAACTAGGAAAAAACTGTCTAACAGCCCAGCACTAACGCCAAATGCCAAATTGAGATAGAGATGGGTGGGGTTAAGGGATGGAGGGAGGGAGGGGGATAAGGGGAAGGAGAGTGTTTTGTCTCCTCGGTGCTCCATTGTTTCCCTTAAATTCATGCCCTATGCTGTGAGAAAAAATGAGAAACAAGAATGATGAAAAATGGGACCAGAAGGCAGTACTACTGAATTATTTACTTTCCACTCAAGGATTGAAAAAGGTAGGAAAAAAATGGTTTTTATAAAGATGGCATCATGTGCCATGGGCTTGTTAGCCAATCACAAGGCACACCCTGTAGGTATAGACAGCCAATAATTCATATGCACATTCATATTTAAGGACTTGTTAGACTTAATGCCATAAAAAAATGACATTTGAAGCTAGCAACAAAAAGTTTTATTGTTGCATATTTCCAGATACTTTGGGTATAAATCAGTGGCGTGCTGTGCATGTCACTCCTAGCCCTTCAGCCGTGCTACGTCTCAATCAGCTGGGAGTGTGGTGTGATATTACTCGACATCCACGAGAGGATGCCGTTGGCCAGGCAATAACTTCTGACTTGAAGAAACTTAAGAAATACTGTCACTAAAGTATTCTATTTTTTACTATGAACGTGTGGATTCATGATAACCTTATAAAAGTGCACTATTATTTACTATTTTTGCTTGCTTCGGAGCTGTCCAACCTTAATGATATCCATCTAGACTTGAAAAGTCCGTCTTGAAAATTACTAACAGTATATCTGCAACCAAATACATTTCTTTTCCTCCTTCAGCCTCCTCCGTTATGGGTCGACAAAACTCAACAATATATTTGCTTCTGCAGCTCGCTACAGATAAGCTCTGGCCAGTATATGCTGTTATCACTAGTGGCTAGAGATAAAAGAAAGTGAGTGCTTTAACCGTTAAAGCAACAGATTGATCAACATTGATTTTTATGCTCCAGGGCCCCGCAGTACTGATTGTGACGGGTTCCAGGTAGATTTCCGACCCTGGTAAGAAATTATAGCTGAAATGTGATTGGTTAAATGCTTAAAATCAAAAACACACGTCTGGAAGCAGCATAACAGGGGCGAAGCAATGAAAGCAAGCCCTAAGAAAGTTTGGGATAATTTAATAAGTATTTATGGACAAAATATAATTCACATTAGTCTGTGATTCAGATATTTTTAGGCCAGCAGAGAAGGCCTTTTGTGTTGCGTTGTGCAAGCGTGTTCGGTAAATGATCCAACTTCTGGATAGAGTTGACGTAGTCCCAAGAGTAGCCCAGTGTATTTCTCCAGTCGGACATGATTCTGCTCCGTGAGTTGATAATATATTGTCTCTTTTTGTCTGTCCACAACAACAACTCTCTTCACTCGGTATGGTCTCTCACATGCCGACAAACCTAGTATGGCCAGCACATCACTAGGAACTATGATGAATGATACCTTGTCTAATGGGCCTTGTGGTGCCACATACACAATGCATTTCCTTTAATTGCTATGACTGCACCCGCATAAGCTGTAACTTTCATGTTTGCTCTTTGTATTTTTGGTCTCGATCTGATCTTCACGAAATCAGTCTCTGACATGACATTCAGATTGGCTCCAGTATCCAATACGGCATTCACATGAAGTCCCTGCACTTCATAATGATCATCTACTGCATCTACCTTGCCTTTCTTTTCTTGGTTCCTGCAGCAACTTGCATAGTGATTAGCTCTGTCGCAGTTTTTGCATATTTTCACAGATGCTGGACACTGCTTTAGGGTTGCGTACCACAACGAGTACAAGATATTTGTTTGAACATCTTATTTTTGTTGGGTTGTCTCACTCCTGCTTTCACATCAGTCGTCTTGTTTTTGTACAATCTGTGTGCATTTCTTTCCACTGCATCCACATTACAGCTAGCATTATTTATCAGCTCTTTGGCCTGTGATTTCACAGTCTTGGCGGCTCTACACAGTGCCAAGGCTTTTTCCAGGTGCAGATCTGATTCTCTGAGTACGCTTTCTCTCCGTTTATTATCTGTAATGCCACAGTGATTCTGTTAATCCACCAAACTCACGTCATTGGTCTGTTTTTCAGCTCATTTGCATATTGGTTGATAGGTCTGTGTAAACTCTCAGTCGTACAGGAGTGGTCCATCAATGAAAGTCTGTACTTCTTTGACGTCTTTCGCTGACGAAGGAGTTTCTGAAAAATTACAAAGAGTCATTTGGCAACACAAAATTCCTACTTATTTCAAACCGATAAACACTTTAAGGCAAAAATTAGTGCATCCAAAAGATAGGCTACCAAATGAAAAACAAGGTAATGTAGTTTACTCCATACATTGTAAGAATGAAAATTGTAAAGAGCAGTACATTGGGGAGACTCAACAAATTCTCAAGAAAATACTTTATCAACATCGCAGGGATAATACAAGTAGGCCTCAATCGGCAGTACATTTGCACCTAAAAGCTAGCAACCACTCATTTGACGACAATGACGTTAAAATCTTAGCGAAAGAACATAGATGGTTTGAAAGGGGGGTAAAAGAAGCGATTCTTATAAAACAACAAAATCCTTCATTGAACCGGTCTGGTGGGGTGAGGTTCAATTTGGATCGTTCATACAATAGCCTGCTTAGGCAAAACAGGTTAGGCAACATTCGTAATGCTGATGAGGTGATACCGGTGGGAGTGGGGCAAATAGGCCAGTCGTTAGTCAGGAATGTAGGAACAATCAGTGGGGCCACAGGGAGTGGTACTCTGCTCCCCCCAACCTGAGAGTAGGGACCTATCATAGCTGTGTCCGGCGCTGCCATGTCTGGACATTAGGGATATATAAATGGGGCCGATACGACCAGTCAGACTTTAGTTCGCTGACGAAGCCTCTTGGATAGGAGGCGAAACGTCCGAAACCTTCAAATTTGTACAGATGACGGCTGAAGAAACCTTCTCATCGATGGACCACTCCTGTACGACTGAGAGCTTACACAGACGTAAAATGTCAGAATATATTATTTAAAATAACTTTGTGATAATACTCTGTTACTATTACTAATACTATTATTAAGAACAGTTTTCCGTTCCTCATGATTGGTATAAAAAAATTCAGCCAAACGATCATAATGAAAGTCAACTTGCCGGGTCTATAGAAGCTACTTCTAGCTAGCCTGCACACTGCTCATTAGCTTGCACGCTTGCTTTTTGCTGTCTCTCAAAGAAGTATATTGATGCTAATGCAACGGCATTTTCATGACAATATCTTATTTTGTTTCCCCTTTTTTACTGTCTAGTGGATCTATAGTTCCTTACCAGTCAGCAATGGCATCTGGGCCGGATCCAGCACAGCCGGCCTTGTGTCGGCACTGGCAAAACGCATGTGGGCCGAATGCGGCCCAGACGCAGCAAAGGAGGCATGGCTTGACTCCGGCAAACCGGACGTGGGCCGAATATGGCAAACCAGATGTGGGCCGATTATGGTAAACTGGATTTGGGCCGGAAATCAATTTACAACTCCGGCTCAGTGATGGCTAGCCAGTATTGAACCGGAACTCGAGACATACGCACATGCACGCACGCACACGCACACACACACACACACACACACATACACACACAGTAAAATCATTCTGATAGGAGGATTGTGTTGAAGTCGACTGACATCTGAAAAAGATGGTACAAGTGTTCGTTGAGGGATTTGTAGTTTTGGGAATGGCAATGGATGGCTCCACGAATATTCGATAAAGGAGAGATGGACTTCGTTTGAATGCAGCCTTTTATTATATCTTGCCGTATGTAACCCCAAACTCACTCGAGCACACCCTTCTCTGCCTTCCCGAGAACACTTCCAGCTTTCCTTCAAACAAACAAAAAAACAAACAAACAAACAAACAAATGCTATCTCATAAACATATTAAAGGAATTATAAACCGAATATAAATTTGATGACCTTAAAATAAAATAATATAATGATCGAACATAAAAAGTTAACTACTTAACAAATTAACAAAAAAAGTTTTTAATTTTCTTTTTTTCCCCCTTTACGTACTGTACTTCAATACTGTATATGTACTGTACATACAACAGTCAAGTTTTGCGAGACTCCGACACAGTGGGTGGTTATGCTGCGCGAACGTTACCTGCCACACGCCAATAAGGAAGAAGAAGAAGAAGAAGAAGAAGAAGAAGAAGAAGAAGAAGAAGAAGTGGGTGGGTGGGTGGGTGGGGCGAGAAGGAAGGATTTCGCTGAGTCGCAAGCTGTTGGCGACGACGCTCGATGAATGCAGTTGACCAAACACGCTCCAGTGAGACATCAGAAAAGACGTAGTAAGTAAAAGTATTTCACGTGTATAATACGAAAACATTTCTGTCTAGACTCTGGAGTTAAAGGACAACCGACGTCTCCGGACAAGTTGTGTCCATAATTTGTAAAATGGCTCCAAATGACTTCTACTGAGCGTATTTTAAAAAGATTCCACCGCATATAGCTATATTTTACGTTTTAAAACTCGCGCTGAATACTCAGGAAGTCTTGTTTTTGAGTTGGTGACGAGTCCGTATGTGACATCACTAAAGGAATGCCCCCTGACCGAAAAAAAAGACATTGTAGCAGTCCTTCCATCACATCAATGTATTTTACTGTATTGTTTGGTCTGAAAACCTTGTGTTGCACCCAAAAGCCGCCAGAAGAGGGTGTCCAAGCTCCATATAAGGAATTTATCAGCCTGTGGAAACGGAGGTGGCCACAGGAGGTCGCCATTTTGTGTCTCTTTTCTGGTGATCGTTTCTCCCCAATGTTGCCTCAAAATGGCATGGAATAAATTCTTTAATCGATTGCAAACATGTATGCTTTCCTCTTCAGAACTATTTGAATCATATTCATATGATTCAAATAGTTCAAGGCAGACAACAGTACTCCAGCACAGAAGACCCCACCACCTCCCGGCGAACAGGTGCTGACACTGTCCCAGGACAGCGTGAGGCGATCCCTCAGAGGGACCAACGCACGAAAAGCCCCGGGTCCTGACGGCATTCCTGGCCGTGTTCTGAGAGACTGCGCAGTGGAGCGATGTCTTCACGGACATCTTCAACACCTCTCTGAGCAAGGCTGTTGTGCCCACGTGCCTCAAAGCCACCACCATTATCCCGGTCCCTAAGAAGTCGTCCCCCACCTGCCACAATGACTACCGCGCGGTCGCACTCACACCCATCCTCATGAAGTGCTTCAAGCGGCTAGTTATGAACCACATCAAGGCTGCCCTCCCCCCCAAACATGACCCCTTCCAGTTTGCATATCGGCCCAACCGCTCGACCGATGATGCCATCTCCACTGCTCTCCACACAGCGCTCACCCACCTGGAGACCAGAGACTCCTACGTCAGAATGCTGTTCATCGACTTCAGCTCAGCATTCAACACAACCATCCCCCAACAGCTCACCGATAAACTGAGCAAACTGGGGATCAGCAACCTCCCTGTGCAACTGGCTGCTGGAGACCACAGGCAGTCAGAGTTGGTGACAACACTTCCAGCACCATCACGCTGAACACAGGGGCCCCCCAGGGGTGTGTGCTGAGCCCCCTCCTCTACACTCTGCTCACGCACGAGTGCTCACCATCATCACCCAGCTCCAACCTCGTCATAAAGTTTTCGGATGACACGACTGTGGTGGGCCTCATCAACAACGACGAGGAGACAGCCTACAGGGACGAGGTCAGCCGCCTGGCGACGTGGTGCAAGGACAACAATCTCCATCTGAATGTGGAGAAGACGAAGGCGATTGTTGTGGACTTCAGGAGAGTGCGCCCCCAGCATGCTCCACTAACCATCGACGGTGCTGCAGTGGAGAGAGTGAGCAGCACCAAGTTCCTGGGAGTGCACATATCCGAAGACCTGTCCTGGAGCCACAACACGGCATCAATGGCCAAGAGATCCCACCAGCGCCTGTACTTCCTCCGCAAGCTCAAAAGAGTTGGAGCCCCGACCCCCATCACGACCTCCGTCTACAGCGGTACCATCGAGAGCATCCTGACCAGCCGTATCACCGTGTGGTATGGCGCCTGCACCGTGTCCTGCCGTAAGACTCTGCAGCGCATCGTGAGGACAGCTGAGAAGATCATCGGTGTCTCTCTCCCCCCCTTCAGGACATCTACAACACCCGCCTCACCCGCAGAGCCATCAGGATCGCTGGCGATCCCACACACCCCTCCCACAGCCTCTTCAGCTTGCTGCCATCGGGTAGGAGACTGCGGAGTCTCCGAGCCAAGACCAGCAGGCTCAAGGACAGTTTCTGCCACCAGGCAGTCCGGAGACTCAACTCCCTCCCAGCCTTGCCCAGCCTGCCCCTTCCCACTGCCACACTCACCGAACTCTGAGTACACGTTACATGTTGTACGATCACCCTGAACTCTATTTTTTTTTGTCCTTTCTCATTTTTGTCTGCAAGACCTCACTTCAACCCTTTCTTGTTGTTTGTTTTTGCATTACTACATTACGTCACTTTATATACGTCACTTCCTCACTTTACATATGTCACTACCTCACTTTACATACGTCACTGCCTCACTTTCCAGACGACACTACTTTACATACAGAAATTACATGTTTTGTCTGTTGTCAATTGTATGTCTTTTTAGCCAAGTTATAAGTGCCTTGCATGTCTTGCACGCTGGGTCCGAGAGGACATTAATTTAATCTGTGCTGTATGTCATGCATATTAGCATATTTGACAATAAAGCTGACTTTGACTTTGACTTTGACTAACTGGAGGTGTAACAAGAAAGCATATTCTCCGAATCTGAAGCCATTGTTTTGATTCTTAAGCAATGCAAGACGTCTTGGCGTAACGTCACAAACTGGGGGCGGGACTTTCTGAAAATGCCCAATTCGCAGCTCAATTTTTTGCATATTTTGGACACTTCGAGTCATTTTTATTGGTGTTTTGCATTTGAATAAAAATATCATACTGCGTGTTTTGGGTATTTTAGAATCTATAAAACGTTTTTCTGATGTCAGTTGACAAACAAAAAAGTGAAGTCGGTTGTCCTTTAAGACTGAATTTCGAAGAGCCCTAATAATGACGAATAACATTAGCACAAAATGGGGGGATATGACTCTATGCTGGGCCAGACCAATTTTGCTGACTGGGCTGATTCCTTTCAAGTCCAGATTACTTTTTGCGTCATTATTTAATTCAAGTTTTGTCGAGTGGAACTTTGAAGCAGTTGTGCCTCATAGTGCTTTTCTGTTGCGTAGTTAATCACAAGATGAAACCCATGCGACTTCACCCATCCCTTCTGCCATACTGTGTTGCAGGTCATAATTGTTTCATTTCGTTTTTATTGTATAGTAGTTATTTTTTTGTGTCGTGTTTCATTTGGCCGTGAGTGTAATTGCGGGTCGAACTGTGCCGCCATTATCCAGCGCACCGCGTGTTCGCACCGACCGGCTCGAATGTGATGCGCTCAAGGACATCAAGTAAATAACAGTAAACTTGTGTTGTTTTCTCTTTTTCTGTAAATAACCACTATACAATCACACGTTGTTCATTTTCTTTTGTTATCTACAATGTTTTGCATATTGAGAACTATATCACAAGACGAAACCCATGTGACTTCACCCATCCCTTCTGCCATACTGTGTTGCAGCAATAAAAGAAATAAAAATACTCATCCACGCGTCGGGTATTATTAAGACGGCAGCAAGGTGGAGCTCAAGATAGTCACTGTTGTGACACCCGTCACATATAGACCAAACGGAGCATACGGGTTCGGTAAATCAAAGTCAAAGTCAAAGTCAGCTTTATTGTCAAATATGCTAATATGCATGACATACAGCACAGATGAAATTAATGTCCTCTCGGACCCAGCGTGCAAGACATGCAAGGCACTTATAACGTGGCTAAAAAAGACATACAATTGACAACAGACAATACATGTAATTTCTGTATGTAAAGTGAGGTAGTGTCGTATGGAAAGTGAGGTAGTGACGTATGTAAAGTGAGGTAGTGACATATGTAAAGTGAGGAAGTGACGTACATAAAGTGACGTAATGTCGTAATTGCAAAAACAAACAACTAGAAAGGGTTGGAAAGGGTTGAAGTGAGGTCTCGTCTAATGAGAAATAACAAAAAATAGAGTTCAGGATGATCGTACAGCATGTAGCGTGTACTCAGAGTTCGGTGAGTGTGGCAGTGGGAAGGGGCAGGCTGGGCAGGGCTGGGAGGGAGTTGAGTCTCCGCACTGCCTGGTGGCAGAAACTGTCCTTGAGCCTGCCGGTCTTGGCTCGGAGACTCCGCAGTCTCCGACCCGATGGCAGCAGACTGAAGAGGCTGTGGGAGGGGTGGGTGGGATCGCCAGCGCTCCGGATGGCTCTGCGGGTGAGGCGGGTGTTGTAGATGTCCTGAAGGGGGGGGAGAGAGACACCGATGATCTTCTCAGCTGTCCTCACGATGCGCTGCAGAGTCTTACGGCAGGACACGGTGCAGGCGCCGTACCACACGGTGATACAGCTGGTCAGGATGCTCTCTATGGTACCGCGGTAGAAGGAGGTCGTGATGGGGGTCGGGGCTCCAACTCTTTTGAGCTTGCGGAGGAAGTACAGGCGCTGGTGGGATCTCTTGGCCATTGATGCCATGTTGTGGCTCCAGGACAGGTCTTCGGATATGTGCACTCCCAGGAACTTGGTGCTGCTCACTCTCTCCACTGCAGCACCGTCGATGGTTAGTGGAGCATACTGGGGGCGCACTCTCCTGAAGTCCACAACAATCTCCTTCGTCTTCTCCACATTCAGACGGAGATTGTTGTCCTTGCACCACGTGGCCAGGCGGCTGACCTCGTCCCTGTAGGCTGTCTCCTCGTCGTTGTTGATGAGGCCCACCACAGTCGTGTCATCCGCAAACTTTATGAAGAGGTTGGAGCTGGGTGATGATGGTGAGCAGTCGTGCGTGAGCAGAGTGAAGAGGAGGGGGCTCAGCACACACCCCTGGGGGGCCCCTGTGTTCAGCGTGATGGTGCTGGAAGTGTTGTCGCCAACTCTGACTGCCTGTGGTCTCCCCGTCAGGAAGTCTAGCAGCCAGTTGCACAGGGAGGTGCTGATCCCCAGTTTGCTCAGTTTATCGGTGAGTTGTTGGGGGATGATTGTGTTGAATGCTGAGCTGAAGTCGATGAACAGCATTCTGACGTAGGAGTCTCTGGTCTCCAGGTGGGTGAACGCTGTGTGGAGAGCAGTGGAGATGGCATCATCGGTCGAGCGGTTGGGCCGATATGCAAATTGGAAGGGGTCATGGGTGGGCAGCCTTGATGTGGTTCATAACTAGCCGCTCGAAGCACTTCATGAGGATGGGAGTGAGTGCGACCGGGCGGTAGTCATTGTGGCAGGTGGGGGACGACTTCTTCGGGACCGGGATAATGGTGGTGGCTTTGAGGCACGTGGGCACAACAGCCTGGCTCAGAGAGGTGTTGAAGATGTTCGTGAAGACATCTGTGAGCTCCACAGCGCAGTCTCTCAGAACACGGCCAGGAATGCCGTCGGGACCCGGGGCTTTTCGTGCGTTGGTCCCTCTGAGGGATCGCCTCACGCTGTCCTGGGACAGTGTCAGCACCTGTTCGCCGGGAGGTGGTGGCGTCTTCTGTGCTCGAGTGCTGTTGTTTGCCTCGAAGCGGGCGAAGAAGTCGTTCAGCTGGTTCAGCAGAGTGGTGGAGTTCTCGCAGGTCTGTGGAGTGGGCTTGTAGTCTGTGATGGTCTGTATCCCACGCCACAGGTTCCTGGTGTCACTGCTGTCTTTGAAGTGGTTGGCGATCCTCCTGGAGTGCTGTCTCTTGGCCATCCTGATGCCACGTGACAGGTTGGCCCTGGCTGTCCTCAGGCCCAATGATATAACTTCTGGATAGATTTGGGGTTCTTTATTAGCACCGATGTCTTGGTCGGAGGGAGAAGGCAATTGACATGTGGGAGCCTCTCGTAGACTCTGGTACGACTGACTCACAGCTGCATATGCTCCGTTTGGTCTATAGCCAGGCATCGCTGGTCAAACTAGCAAATACGATTTGCTCATCTCATTATACCTTGCAGGCCCTGATGGCCCAGCACTGGTATAATCTGTTGTTCTGGTAGGTTTTTCATGATATTTGAAGAACTCTGAATTGGGCTCCGCTCCCTGTGGGCTTTGAAGGGACAGCGATTGTTAAAAAGCTCATAAAGAGTTCATAAAGGCTGTGTATGTAGTAGTTAGCCTTTTTAAGAGAGGGTTTGTTTCATCTACAGGAAGAGAAGGTAAATCCAATCCAATCACGCGCCTTAGCCATTCTGCTGCAGAAGAAGGTCCGTTACGAAGTGGGATCTCCGGGAAGTTCAGGCTTTCAGTCTGCTGCCCATGTGACCTGACCGCTGATAATCTGTATAAAGTGGGTGGATGTGTTGTCAGGTTATGTCTCTCTCAAACGGCATCTGAACCAACAGAGCCTTTCATTTTATGGAGTGTGTGTCCTTGTTGACTGGTAAGACATCACAGAAAAGAAAATTCATTGTCACACATTGTTGGGCCAAGGAAAGTAGTCATGTCCCTTGCCGTTAGATGCATGTGTACAGTACTTTGGCAGAGTGTGACGAGACAATGCAAGTGAAGAACAGGTTCCCCTTATTTTGATTTGAATTCTTGTTAATGTTTCTCTTGGCTAAAGATATCTCAGCGGTCTTCGAGCAGTAAGCGGGGGACACTGAACTCGTTGCCAGCAAGTCGCAGGGACACAGAAATGGATAACCATCCGCACTTACACTGACTCCTAGGGATAATTTAGAGCACTGGTGTCAAAATTAAGGCCCAGGAGCGAAATCTGGCCCCAAGCATCATTTTATTCGTCCCGCAAAAGCAAATCAAGCGTGTCAAGTGCCATGATGCCTCCTAAAGTCCGAACTAAAATGTCAAACTGTCTTATGTAAACCACAATAACAGTCATTATTCTTCACTTGTTCATTAATTTGTTCTGTGTTCTGTATGCAATGTGTGGAGGAGATTCTAATGGTTTCCCCAAATTCGTTACGTCCATCGAGAAGAAATTGTAACTACAATGTGGCCTGCGAGGGAAAAAAAAGTGTTATGTATATCAATTTACTGTGCATGTTTTTGGAATCTGAGGGGTGGGATGGTGAATGTTGCGTCCGGAGAAAACCCAGGCATGAACGGAGAGATCATACAAACTCCATACAGAAAAC